>NC_133327.1:259487472-259787472 GCF_042186555.1 Aquarana catesbeiana | reverse complement strand
GGAAGGTCTATTGATTCTGGCTGCGGGGGGATCAATTGTTACTGGAGGCGATCTATTTTTACAGGGAGGTTTATTGTTGCTGGTAGGGGATCTATTGTTGCTTGGGGTGGGTCTTATGTTGCTTGGGGGGTCAATTGTTACTGTGAGGGATCTACTGTTTACCTTAAAATAATTTTGTCCCTTCCTCACTCTTTAGCACGGAGACGCTCTGTATAGCTATTCCTCACCCTCTTTTCAGTATTTCTTTAGCCACTTGAGGACCGCCTCACGCCGATGTACGTCGGCAAGGCGGCACGGGCAGGCAAAATCATGTACATCTACATGATCTGCTTCCCGCGGGTGGGGGGTCCGATCGGACCCCCCCGGTGCCCGAGGCAGTCCTCTTTTGTCCCCCGGCGATCGGAGGTGAGGGGGAGGCCATCCGTTCGTGGCCCTCCCCTCGCGATCGCCGCTGGCCAATGAGAACATTCCTTTGCTGCTGTATGCTAAACAGCAGCAAAGGAAATGATGTCATCTCTCCTTGGCTCGGTATTTTCCGTTCCGGCGCCGAGGAGAGAAGACTGCACTGTGAGTGAAAACACACTACACACACAGTAGAACATGCCAGGCACACAAAACACCCCCGATCCCCCCCCGATCGCCCGCCCGATCACCCCCCAATCACCCACCGCACCCCCCGTCACAAACTGACACCAAGCAGTTTTTTTTTTTTTTTTCTGATTACTGCATGGTGTCAGTTTGTGACAGTTACTGTGTTAGGACAGTTAGGGTTAGCCCCCTTTAGGTCTAGGGTACCCCCCTAACCCCCCCTAATAAAGTTTTAACCCCTTGATCACCCCCCGTCACCAGTGTCGCTAAGCGATCATTTTTCTGCGTTTTTATAGCGACAGGGACCCCCATATACTACCTAATAAATATTTTAACCCCTTGATTGCCCCCTAGTTAACCCTTTCACCACTGATCACCGTATAACTGTTACGGGTGAAGCTGGTTAGTTCGTTTATTTTTTATAGTGTCAGGGCACCCGCCGTTTATTACCGAATAAAGGTTTAGCCCCCTGATCGCCCGGCGGTGATATGCGTCGCCCCAGGCAGCGTCAGGTTAGCGCCAGTACCGCAAACACCCACGCACGCACCATACACCTCCCTTAGTGGTATAGTATCTGAACGCATCAATATCTGATCCGATCAGATCTATACTAGCGTCCCCAGCAGTTTAGGGTTCCCAAAAACGCAGTGTTAGTGGAATCAGCCCAGATACCTGCTAGCACCTGCGTTTTGCCCCTCCACCCGGCCCAGCCCAGCCCACCCAAGTGCAGTATCGCTCGATCACTGCCACTTACAAATCACTAAACGCATAACTGCAGCGTTCGCAGAGTCAGGCCTGATCCCTGCGATCGCTAACAGTTTTTTTGGTAGCATTTTGGTGAACTGGCAAGCACTAGCCCCAAGCAGCGTCAGGTTAGCGCCAGTACCGTTAACACCCACGCACGCACCGTACACAACTCTCTTAGTGGTATAGTATCTGATCGGATCAATATCTGATCCGATCAGATCTATACTAGCATCCCCAGCAGTTTAGGGTTCCCAAAAACGCAGTGTTAGTGGGATCAGCCCAGATACCTGCTAGCACCTGCGTTTTGCCGCTCCGCCCGGCCCAGCCCAGCCCACCCAAGTGCAGTATCAATCGATCACTGTCACTTACAAAACACTAAACACATAACTGCAGCGTTCGCAGAGTCAGGCCTGATCCCTGCGATCGCTAACAGTTTTTTGGTAGCGTTTTGGTGAACTGGCAAGCACCAGTGGCCTAGTACACCCCGGTCGTAGTCAAACCAGCACTGCAGTAACACTTGGTGACATGGCGAGTCCCATAAGTGCAGTTCAAGCTGGTGAGGTGGCAAGCACAAGTAGTGTCCCGCTGCCACCAAGAAGACAAACACAGGCCCGTCGTGCCCATAATGCCCTTCCTGCTGCATTCGCCAATCCTAATTGGGAACCCACCACTTCTGCAGCACCCGTACTTCCCCCATTCACATCCCCAACCAAATGCAGTCAGCTGCATGAGAGGCATTTTCTTTATGTCCTCCCGAGTACCCCTACCCAACGACCCCCCCCAAAAAAGATGTTGTGTCTGCAGCAAGCGCGGATATAGGCGTGACACCCGCTATTATTTTCCCTCCTGTCCTGACAATCCTGGTCTTTGCATTGGTGAATGTTTTGAACGCTGCCATTCACTAGTTGAGTATTAGCGTAGGGTACAGCATTGCACAGACTAGGCACACTTTCACAGGGTCTCCCAAGATGCCATCGCATTTTGAGAGACCCTAACCTGGAACCGGTTACAGTTATAAAAGTTAGTTACAAAAAAAGTGTAAAAAAATAAAATAAAAAATATATAAAATAAAAAAAAATAGTTGTCGTTTTATTGTTCTCTCTCTATTCTCTCTCTATTGTTCTGCTCTTTTTTACTGTATTCTATTCTGCAATGTTTTATTGTTATTATGTTTTATCATGTTTGTTTTTCAGGTATGCAATTTTTTATACTTTACTGTTTACTGTGTTTTATTGTTAACCATTTTTTTGTCTTCAGGTACGCCATTCACGACTTTGAGTGGTTATACCAGAATGATGCCTGCAGGTTTAGGTATCATCTTGGTATCATTCTTTTCAGCCAGCGGTCGGCTTTCATGTAAAAGCAATCCTAGCAGCTAATTAGCCTCTAGACTGCTTTTACAAGCCGTGGGAGGGAATGCCCCCCCCACCGTCTTCCGTGTTTTTCTCTGGCTCTCCTGTCTCAACAGGGAACCTGAGAATGCAGACGGTGATTCAGCCAGCTGACCATAGAGCTGATCAGAGACCAGAGTGGCTCCAAACATCTCTATGGCCTAAGAAACCGGAAGCTATGAGCATTTCATGACTTAGATTTCGCCGGATGTAAACAGCGCCATTGGGAAATTGGGAAAGCATTTTATCACACTGATCTCGGTGTGGTCAGATGCTTTGAGGGCAGAGGAGGGATCTAGGGTCTAATAGACCCCAATTTTTTCAAAAAAGAGTACCTGTCACTACCTATTGCTATCATAGGGGATATTTACATTCCCTGAGATAACAATAAAAATGATTTAAAAAAAAAAATGAAAGGAACAGTTTAAAAATAAGATAAAAAAAAAAAAATAATAAAGAAAAAAAAAAAAGCACCCCTGTCGCCCCCTGCTCTCGCGCTAAGGCGATCGCAAGCGGCGGTCTGTTGTCAAACGTAAACAGCAATTGCACCATGCATGTGAGGTATCACCGCGAAGGTCAGATCGAGGACAGTAATTTTTGCAGTAGACCTCCTCTGTAAATCTAAAGTGGTAACCTGTAAAGGCTTTTAAAGGCTTTTAAAAATGTATTTATTTTGTTTCCACTGGACGTTTGTGCGCAATTGTAAAGCATGTCATGTTTGGTATCCATGTACTCGGCCTAAGATCATCTTTTTTATTTCATCAAACATTTGGGCAATATAGTTTGTTTTAGTGCATTAAAATTTTAAAAAGTCTGTTTTTTCCCCAAAAGATGCGTTTGAAAAATCGCTGCGCAAATACTGTGTGAAAAAAAAATGAAACACCCACCATTTTAATCTGTAGGGCATTTGCTTTAAAAAAATATATAATGTTTGGGGGTTCAAAGTAATTTTCTTGCAAAAAAAATAACTTTTTCATGTAAACAAAAAGTGTCAGAAAGGGCTTTGTCTTCAAGTGGTTAGAAGAGTGGGTGATGTGTGACATAAGCTTCTAAATGTTGTGCATAAAATGCCAGGACAGTTCAAACCCCCCCCAAATGACCCTATTTTGGAAAGTAGACACCCCAAGCTATTTGCTGAGAGTCATGTCGAGTCCATGGAATATTTTATATTGTGAAACAAGTTGCGGGAAAGAGACAAATTTTTTTTTTGCACAAAGTTGTCACTAAATGATATATTGCTCAAACATTACATGAGAATATGTGAAATTACACCCCAAAATACATTCAGCTGCTTCTCCTGAGTATGGGGATACCACATGTGTGGGACTTTTTGGGAGCCTAGCCGCGTACGGGACCCCGAAAACCAAGCACAGCCTTCAGGCTTTCTAAGGGCGTGAATTTTTGATTTCACTCTTCACTGCCTATCACAGTTTCGGAGGCTCAGGTGGCACAAAACCCAAATGACCCCATTTTGGAAAGTAGACACCCCAAGCTATTTGCTGAGAGGTATAGCGAGTATTTTGCAGACCTCACTTTTTGTCACAAAGTTTTGAAAATTGAAAAAAGAAAAAAAAAATGTTTTTTCTTGTCTTTCTTCATTTTCAAAAACAAATGAGAGCTGCAAAATACTCACCATGCCTCTCAGCAAATAGCTTGGGGTGTCTACTTCCCAAATCAAAAATTTACACCCTTAGAAATCCTGAAGGCGGTGATTGGATTTCGGGGCCCCGTACATGGCTAGGCTCCCAAAAAGTCCCACACATGTGGTATCCCCATACTCAGGAGAAGCAGCTGAATGTATTTTGGGGTGCAATTCCACATAGGCCCATGGCCTGTGTGAGCAATATATCATTTAGTGACAACTTTTTGTAAATTTTTTTTTTTTTTGTCATTATTCAATCACTTGGGACAAAAAAAATAAATATTCAATGGCTTCAACATGCCTCTCAGAAATTTCCTTGGGGTGTCTACTTTCCAAAATGGGGTCATTTGGGGGGGTTTTGTACTGCCCTGCCATTTTAGCACCTCAAGAAATGACATAGGCAGTCATAAACTAAAAGCTGTGTAAATTCCAGAAAATGTACCCTAGTTTGTAGACGCTATAACTTTTGCGCAAACCAATAAATATACGCTTATTGACATTTTTTTTACCAAAGACATGTGGCCGAATACATTTTGAAATAAATGTATGACTAAAATTAAGCTTATTGGATTTTTTTTATAACAAAAAGTAGAAAATATCATTTTTTTTCAAAATTTTCGGTCTTTTTCCGTTTATAGCGCAAAAAATAAAAACCGCAGAGGTGATCAAATACCATCAAAAGAAAGCTCTATTTGTGGGAAGAAAAGGACGCAAATTTTGTTTGGGTACAACATAGCATAACCGCACAATTAGCAGTTAAAGCTACGCAGTTGCAAATTGGAAAAAGACCTCTGGTCCTTAGGCAGCATAATGGTCCGGGGCTAAAGTGGTTAGTTTCTGTTCTGAGCACATGAAATTGCTGGAGTTAGACATACTTTGATGTGTTGACCTATCTGATGTCCATCTGTGAAGATCTGCACAAGTTTTTAATAAAAGCTTTCTACAATTTTTAGGATGTCATTTGCCAACGCTGTTAAGATTGTACGTTTTAGCTTTCTCGCCACAACTGGATCAGTTAAAGAGCTCACATTTGCAATGCTAAGACTGAAAAAGCAGATAATTTAATCTTTCACAAATTAGAAAAAAAATAATGCAGTTAATCCCTTAATGATGTATTGTACTTTGTTAGTGTAGCACTAACTCTCGGTGGAGCTGCTGGTTTAAAGCGGGCTCTTACTTTCACTCTCGATACCTCTGTTTCACCGCCACCGGGTCTAGGGTCCCGTTGAGTTTACCTATGGACGATATAAGCACCAAACACTTGAGTATATTTTCCAATGCTTTAATGAACCAGTAATAAAGGAAGTAGCAGGAAAGAGGCAGAATCAGTTGCAAGGAAGCTTAAATACCTTTCCTTAGTATTCTTTAGAACATTCTTTGGAATTGAACACTTGTAGTTGAATGCACTCCCCTTGTGAGATTCAATGGATAGGCCTCTCTCACTTGCCTAGCAGCCAGTACGTAGCACAAACAAAAGTCTCTGCCACAGACTTGTTTGGAATAAAACCCGTACGATCCTCTGCCACAGGATGTATTGGTTTGTGATGAATGTCAGACACAGTACTTGAACCTTTAAGCCAACCCGGCAGTACTATGCAGTAAGATTACTTCAGGATACGTCCTCCAACCGAGTCACCAGGCCCCTCTCCACACCAGCACTATGCATGATCCTTCCATGACAGGTCCTCCCCTGGGATCTCCTCGGCTGTCCAGCTTCTTCACTCAGGATAGACAGCTCAGGACCATTCCTCTGCTGCTGTGGTAGGCCACAGACAGGCTCCTGGGCCCACCCACATGCTGCAGCGACGTGGGCCTCTGGAACGGAGGACCACGAGGTGGTACTCTTAACACATACCTGTCGGCCAGGAGGGCCAGCAGGTGGCTGAAAACGAACCCCTAAACATGGCGTCTGTCCCATAAATACCCTCTCCCTGAATGCAACTCGGAGGACCACCTCCACCGAGTTGTCTCCGGGACAGAGGAGCACTCATACGCTTCAACACGTTGCCTTTACAACACCAGCCAATGGTGACAACGACACCCACCGGCGCAGTGTGGAACTACATGCAACTCAGCCAAGCTGGAACAGAGGCAAATCTAACTTCACCTAACAAGTAACCCACAAGATTTACCTATCAGCGGTAGATTAAAAATCTACCAGCGCTACATTAGTATTGTGCTGTGTGGAGTTTTAGGCCTCATGCACATAGGATGTCTGTTTAGCCTCTCTCAACCCCAGAACATCTGGAAGGAAAAATTCTGCTTAAAAAAAAATGTGGTTAGAGCCACATATTGTACATGCGTTTGTGCACGTTTAGGCACGGCTAGCATTTGATCATTAGTGCATTCTATTGGCAAGGATATTAAATTATTCTGCCCACTGGAATGTATTATTAAATTTTGAGCTCCAGTACATACACATTGTAAAACATTGTTCCAATATAGAGAAAAGGGTCAACATGTTGGTATATTTTAGAAAGTGATAACTCACACTTCTGAAATTCAAAATGACAGTTTTTACTTTTAAAACCAATATCCACTAGAGTTGTTAGCTAGTTATACTGTAACAGTTTACTAATTGACAAAATAAATCAGCCTGCCACATCGCTAGACAGTCTGGGAGTATCCTTAGTCGGTAGCAGGACAAGAGGAATATCTGGTGGCCATAAGCAGCATAGTTGGCCTTGAATGCTATTGCTATTAAGTACACTTTTTCTATTGAATCTGCACATTCTCCTGTGTTTGTTTTTCCTTCTATAGTGCAATCTTGTCAATGCTGCAGAAAAGTTAAACTATAATGCCCTTTGGAGCAGGGGCAAAATAATGTCATGGGTACAGAATTTGTCTAAGCTATACTGAAATTTAAGTTCATTTTTAGAAGGTAGTCCTACTTCAGCGTTAACAACACAGGTCTCTTTGTCTTTAAGCCCATTTCTACTTTAATATTTGCTTTATGAAGACATTAGTCTCTCTCTAAGAGTTGTAGTTAAGTTGTGTTCTTTCATCTTTTCTTAGTGACATCACTAAAGAGAAAACATGAAATAGCCTTTTGCAAGAACTTTGATTTTCACTCTACGCTATGAAATAGTAAAATGTAATTTCACACATGCTGATATGGGAAAGCTTTTAGCTGCTGTATTAAAGAGATGTGGGAACTCAGGTCTCAAAGTCACACATCAGGCATACATTTATGAATTACTCTGTGGTGTTCAGTGTTCCCACAAGTTTTTGTCCAACTGGTGTCAGACTGTTAGAATGTCACCAAGGCCATGCATTAATAGCAGTCAGTATTTCAAGAAGAAGGTGAGAAAATCTTGCATGTCCCTTACTGGGAGTCTTGTATGTGTATACATGTTTGTGGCTCTCTATTACATATGCATGTTACAAAATATTAGTAGCGAGACACTTTCAGTTTTAGTTAAAGATAAGGTCACTCAAAATGGATTTTTTTAGTGCTGAGTAAATGACAACAGGTTCGATCACTTAGCAGCTATATATCCTCTCGAGAAGGCAGGTACCAAGCCTTTTACACTATTGTTTCCAGATCTGACCATCTCCTGTATAGTCTCTGTAACAAAACGTCCCACACTCCGCTTGAGTGCTTTCATCATATACCACTTCCTCCCAGTCTGAATATGGAAATCAGATATTCCAACCGCTCACAAGCACAAAACAAGACGATACTTGTTTAGTTGCTGAACATGGACTGTTTATTAAAACCAAAATACAAGTCTTATATACAGTTAAAGAGGAGGTTCCTAACTCCTGCTCATATGACTCTAACAATACAACTGTAACCAGAAACCTAATTAACATGAGCTAGTTTACTAAATCATTTACCCAGACTAGGTGACTCAGAGGTATGACCTTTTAGGGTAGACTTCACGTGTCCTAGCTCACCGGCTACACAATACACATTATCATAAATATCAGCACCGGACTCCTTCATACAATAGCAAGGTTAATTAGCACAAACAACAATGGCTGAAATACCCTTAGAAGCCACACTAGTAGGCAACAGGAGACCAAGGGCTTTCCAGATCTCATTAGTCAGCATTCCTTTCACATACATCTGCTGTATGAGTCCCAAGCATGCAGAGACCATCAAGGCCTACTTAATAATATCCTTTTGCAATACATAACAGAATATCTTCCTAAATGCTTGTAGCTCCCTCAAATACCAGGGCCCATAGTCGGTAGGCAAGAGGCTAGCATTCAGTCCCCTCCAAAAGCCTCTGTCCTGGGTGAGTCTGTCAATTCTCTGTATGCTCCCTTTAATTTTCAATATAATATAATTTCAAGAATGCAGCAGGTGCAGTGATTGGAATGCCAGTAGGGCGACCTTAGAGTTAGATTAGAGTACTGAACAAATAAAAAAAAACAATTAATGACTTTCTATGACTCAACATATGACTTTTGGCTGGCCATTTTTAACAGGTTTTATATTCTATATCAGGCATGTCAAACTCATATGAAACTGAATACAAAAATTGAACAAGATAATTGAAGAAGTCTTGCTTAAAAATAGTTGACATTTTTTCTAGTTTGATGTTGTCTATTGGATGTTAATACCTTGTACAATTTTAAGTCAGAAAATTGTAAATATAGTAAGTAATGTAGAATCACCATAAATTAGTTATAGAAAAAAATGAGACCTCATTCATGTAAAAACATTTAAATGACTAGTAAGGAGTAGGTGGGTTGCATATAACCCAAAAACAACAGTTTGATGTGTCTGGTCCAAACTAATATTGGACCCCTGCTGGAGGAAAAGTGTAAATTAAACCTGGACCCCTACTGAAAGTCTCTACTTACAGTAAGTAACACAGTTCTTCCTGGCGCACACCAGATTCAACAAGATATCAACTTTCTGTTTTGCACAAAGCACAGCTTTTAGGCAGAAAGCTAACACTGGAATCACACCACTAAGATACATGCAATAGATGCTTTGAACACTCAAAAGTCTCAAAAGTCAGTATTAGTTTCTTGTACAGCTTTTCACAACAGTTATTTAAATGGGATTCTGGTAGGGTCACATTTAATTTTGAATAAAACACTCATTTAGACATAATTAATATTTATAATATTATTTTCTATGGTAAATTTGTGATGTAAATAAAATTTGATATGTTATTATATAAGTTCCTATATAAGGCACCTAAGCAGTGTGACTCAAACAGGGCTATGACTATAGATTACCGATTCAGCGGCAATGGTGACTAGTGTAGATTATTTTTAGGAAAATAATTACATTGTACCATGAAAATATGGTAATGTTGGCAAATGCCACATCATAAATACTACTTATCATGACCATTGATTTCATCCCAGCTGTGATACATCCTTTTATGACTCTATTGTGGTTATGGTTGCCGCCCAGACTTAAATAAACTGGCATAGCAGGTCTTGCTAGATGCCGGCTATGTGCCAGGGTTTAGTGCCAGTAAATGAGCATGGTTGATGGTTAGGTCATGTTATTTTAATTTTATTTTAAACAGAAATGTAGCTCTGTCCATTATTCTGTTTGGTAAAATTAGGTTAACAGATAAAGTAAAGACTGATTTATCAGTGTTGTTGAGGAAAGCTAAAAGAGCACATACCTGTTTAGCAAAGAAGTAGGAATAGTCTATGTTTCTAGACATTAAAGAAATTAAGTCATTTAATACAGTGGTTCTCAACCCTGTCCTCAATTACCCCCCAACAGGCCATGTTTTGGGAATTTCTCTTAGATAAAATAGCTGTCCAAAATACCAAGCAATTGACTCTGACTTAAAGCACCTGTGAAAGATAAAGAAAGCCTTCAAACATGGCCTGTTGGGGGTACTTGCCATATAAGAGAATTGAAGAAGCACTCCTAGTTTAAGGCAATTCAAAAATATGTGAAGGAACGCTTATTCAAACAAGGAAACTGCATGCATATGCATCTTAGAATAGTGATAAACATTGTATTTTACCATGATTCATGTGATATAATACATATATAGTAGTATCTCCTTATTTAGCAAAACAAATAGCAACATAGTTTTATCTTTTATAGATTTTGGATAAATTATTTACAAAGCAACGTCATCCAAAAAAAAATCACAACCAAATTACCAGTGCAAAAAACTGCTTTTTTAAATATCATATGATAAGGTTTATTAACCACTCCCAGTCTGGCCCATGTACATAGACAGCCAGACAGGACATGTGTCTATGCGTGTGGATGGAACTGTACATCCTCCTGCATCATGTGTTCATGTGCTAGAACATGCAGCAGTGTACACTGCGATTGCTTTGTCCCTCATTGGCCATGTACAATGTGATTTCTGTGATAAATCACAACAATTAAACACGGAAACAAAGGCCTCATACCTGCGGCCTTTGAGCTGTTCCATCTACAGTCCCTCAGAACTGTAGTAAACAGTCAGAGTGGAAGAAAAAAAGCATGAGAACAACCCCCATATACTGTGCCATTTACCTCAGTGCTACTGTGATCCAAACCTTATGTCACGTACTTGGTAGGTGAGCCTGACGTGTAGAGGAAGGCCTCTCGTACAGCTCCAGCTCGTGAGCCACTGATAATGGGACAGCAAGCTCAGGAGCATAACGGGGTAAGAGTGCCTATGATCAGTCTAGAAGTCTGTGTAAGTAGGAGCCAGGAACTCACAAACAGGAAGCCGGACTCAGCAGGTAGCAAGCAAGCCAGATGGCAGATAGGCTGGCAGACTTGGCAGGCGACAAGCAGAGGTGCACCACAGGAAGCAGGAGCTGTAGCAGGCTGGATGGCTGGAAGCAGGGTCAGACGAGCCCGGTTGACAATAGACAGGCAGATCAGGCAAAGCCAGCAGCCAGAAGCGTAGTTGGGTCACAGGCAGGTTTTGGCAACAGGTGCTAGGTAACAGGAACTGGAGGCAGAGATCAGTCCGTAGGAAGCCAGAGGTCAGGACAGGAGGAAGACAGAGGTAGTCGGGAAGTCATCACACAGGAATCAGAATTCAGGTAAATGCTGTAGACCAAGCAGCAACCAGTCAGCATTGAAGCTCCGTTTAAATAAGCCGACTAGCGCCAGTTCGTGCATGCACATGCGCGTTTGCAGAAGCTCCTGTGACTGTTCTGGACATTCTTGGTTGGTGCCTGCGCACAGGTATGCGCCTGGAAATGGCAGCTGTACTCTGCAGACGTCTTTCCTGACACCTTAGCTCATCACTATTCTTGAGGAAACAAAAGAAAGCCGACCAGAGGTCAGTATTTTTAATATGAAGCTAAGATCGAGAACATAGTGGCATGGCCTTAAACTAGCAGAAGGAAAGTTTAGTTTTACCATCTAGCAAAGATGGTGAGCCAGTCAATAAAGTGAAAGCTATATCTGACTGCAGGCCATTCCTGGTGCACTTTTCTAAAATACTTCAGGCGGTGTACACAGTACAGTGCACCCATAGTGCAGTTGCTACTACTTTTCTGGTGGTGTACACAATACAGTACACCCATAGTTGTTATTACACTTCTGTTGGTGTACACAGTACTGTGCACCCATAGTGCAGTTGCTACTACTTTTCTGGCGGTGTACACAGTACACAATACATACAGTGCACCCATAGTTGCTATTAGACTTCTGGTGGTGTACACAATACCATTCACCCCTAGTGCAGTTGCTACTACTTTTCTGGTGGTGTACACAATACAGTACACCCATAGTTGTTATTACACTGCTGTTGGTGTACACAGTACCGTGCACTCATAGTGCAGTTGCTACTACTTTTCTGGTGGTGTACACAATACATACAGTGCACCCATAGTTTCCATTAGACTTCTGGTAGTATACACAATACCGTTCACACCTAGTGCAGTTGCTACTACTTTTCTAGTGGTGTACACAATACATACAGTGCACCCATAGCTGTTATTACACTCCTGTTGGTGTACACAGTACCGTGCACCCCTAGTGCAGTTGCTACTACTTTTCTGGTGGTGTACACAGTACACAAAACATACAGTGCACCCATAGTTGTTTTTACACTTATGTTGGTGTACACAGTACTGTTCACCCCTAGTGCAGTTGCTACTACTTTTCTGGTGGTGTACACAATACATACAGTGCACCCATAGTTTTTATTACACTTCTGTTGGTGTACACAGTACTGTGCACCCATAGTGCAGTTTCTACTACTCTTCTGGTGGTGTACACAGTACACAATACATACAGTGCACCCATAGTTGCTATTAGACTTCTGGTGGTGTACACAATACTGTTCACCCCTAGTGCAGTTGCTACTACTTTTCTGGTGGTGTTCACAGTACACAATACAGTGTGGTGTGGTGTTGCAAAATCCCCATCATGTCCGGAAGGCAACCAAGGAGAGGCAGACGCTCACAGGCAACTAAAAGAGGGCAAGCAGGCTCTGTGTCTACAGTCAACAGTGCTGGTCATGGACATGGTGCATCTTCTATAGGTGGCTGTGGGGCACGCTTGTCCTTTTTTTCTGCTGCTGGGACAGGGGCAAAAAAATTGGGCCTTTGGTGGTGGTGGTGCCACAACACTGTAGCCCCTCACAGATACTCTTGTTGGGCACAGGAATGGGCCCTGTTTTTGAAATATTAGATCAAAAATTGTAATTACATGCCCCTGTTAAACAGGGACAGAAAATTGGGCCTTAGGTAGTGGTGGTGGTGCCCTAAACCAAAAATATTGTTGGAAGCTAGCATCATCAAGATTGAGGAGGAATAGGATAGTCACTCAGCATAGGAAGTCTTCAAGGGATCCCACATCCATATAAATATCAATCAGTTTAATCAGCATCAGGTGCTTGATAGCTACTGCTGATCCAAGACTGATTCATTTTTATGAATGTAAGCCTATCAACGAAGTCTGTGGACAGGCACACTCTATGATCCATTACAAACCCTCCAGCAGCACTGAATGTTCGTTCAAAAAGAACACTGGATGCAGGACAGGCCAGTAGCTCAATTGCATATTGAGCTAGTTCTGTCCAGTGGTCCATCCTCAAGACCCGGTAACCCAGTGGATGCCCTGTTGGAAAGGTCTCCAAGTCTTTTCTTGCCCCTAGATATTCCTGTACCATGTAATGCAGATGCTGGCGATGGTTGCTTGAACCGATCAGACCTTGGCGCTGAGGACTGAAAAATTGTCTGAAGGCATCGGTCAGCCGGCCACTTTCTCCACTGCTCTTCCTCTGACTGAACGAATCCTCAACAACACGTTTTCCAGCACCAGGAAATTGTAACCTCACAGGGTCTGGAAATGCATTGCACAAACCTTTCTTCAAGGCCTCCTGAAGATGTTTCATCCTCTGCTCCCTCTGCGAATGCAGGATGAGTTCTGCCACCTTACCCTTGTAACGTGGATCAAGAAGGGTTGCCAGCCAGTAATGATCCCTCTCTTTGATACCACAAATCCTAGGGTCCTTACGCTGACACAAATCCTTAGGCCTCCCTGATTCTGCAAAGCCTGCGAAACTTTGCAGAGGCATTTGATTCTGAGTCCTCTGGGTCACTAAGAATCACATGATCTGTAACAACCTCCTCCTAGCCACGTACAACTCCTTGGGTTTCTGGGGACTGAAAACCATCCCTGGAAGACTGCTGCTGAGTGTTATCCTCCATGTCCATGCTGACACAATCCTCCTCCTCCTCTTCTTCCTGTGTGTTTGGCAGGCCTGCAGGAATAATATCTGGATAAAGAGGGCCTTGAGAGGTAAGGAAGTCCTCCTCTTCCTCCCGCTGTTCTGCCTCAAGTGCCCTGTCCATTATTCCATGAAGCGTGTGCTCCAACAGGAAGACAAGAGGGACAGTATCACTGATGCATACATTGTCGCTGCTCACCATCCTCGTGGCCTCCTCAGATCGTGACAGGACAGTGCATGCATCCTGGATCAGTAGCCACTGGCGTGGCAAAAAGAAGCCAAGCTCCCCTGACTCTGTCCTGGTGCTATACTCACACAGGTACTCATTGATGGCCCTCTTCTGCATGTGCAGCCACTGCAGCATTACCAATGTTGAGTTCCACCTGGTGGACACAAATGAGGCGGTTGGTGGGCAGGTTGCATTCTCTTTGAATGTCAGCCAGCCAAGCACTGGCATTCTATGACCGGTGGAAAGGACCACAGACTTTTCTGGCCTGCTTCAGGAGATCTTGTAAGCCTGGGTACCTGCTCAAGAACCGCTGCACCACCAAATTCAGGATGTGTGCCAAACATGGAACAGGGTCAAGTGTCCCTGTCGGATGGCGGAGAGAAGGTTGGTGCCATTGTTGCATACAACCATTCCTGGCTGAAGCTGGTGTGGCGTCAACCACCTCTGAGCATGCCCCTGCAGAGCTGACAGAATCTCTGCCCCAGTGTGGCTCCTGTCCCCTAAGCAGACCAACTCATGCACTGCATGGCATCTTTTTGCCTGAGTGCTTGCGTAGCCCCTTGAATGCTTATGGAGCAACGCTGGTTCAGAGAACAAATCTGCAGAAGAGGCCATAGAGGAAGAAGAAGAGGAGGGGGTGGAGGAGAGAGCTGTGGCAGAATCACCGCTAGCATTTTGGAGGCGTAGTGGTGGAACAAGCTCCAACAATACTGAACCCTGTCCTGCATCCTTCCCAGCTGCCAGCAGAGTTACCCAGTGTGCCATGAAGGAAAGGTAACATCCCTGCCCATGCCTGCTAGACCATGAGTCAGCAGTAATAGACACCTTACTGCTGACTTCCCTGTCCAACAAGACAAAAACATTGCCTTCCACAAATGCGGGTAGAGAGCTGGAATGGCCTTCCGTGAAAAGAACTGGTGTTTTGGAACCTGCACATTCCACAAATTCACGAAAGGGGGCAGAGTCTACCAGCTGAAAAGGCAGTAGTTGCAGTGCTAGCAATTTGTCCAAGCTACCATTCAGATGCTGAGCATGTGGATGGCTGGGACCGAATTTCTTTTTATGGTTTAGCAACTGGGGTTGGGAAATTTGCCTGCTAAAATCAGATGGTGGTGCACTGCTAGCAGATTGGCTGCAAGTACTTGGGACACCTATTGCTTTACCTTCATTCCTTTCAGTGCAGGTTTTCGAGAGAACTGGAGGTATAGTAGGGTTGGAGATCACAGATGAGGAGCAAGGAGAAGTCCGCCTTTTTCTTTGATGTGGGTCTTTCAAGTGATGTTGCCAACAGACTTGTTTCCTTATGAGTTTATGTGAAATCTCCATTAATAGCTGTAAAATATTGTAATTATGAATATATTCAATTTAGATATCTAAATAGGGCGGAACATATTATCTTCAGAGAAATCTCTGGTAGATCAGACAAGTCGGTGCCTAGGCTTGTGTATACAAACAATGAGATCCAAACCTCATTGTTTTACACATACTCACTTCTAGACATGTGCATTCGTTTTCGTCCGAATGCATTTTCGTCCGAATTTCGGGTATTTTCTTTATCGTTTTAACAAACGATAACGAATGTGCAGAAGCCGAAAACCGAAAGATCCGACTTAAACAGATGCTTTATTTTCGTTTTCGTTGCGACAACAGTTCCATATGGATAGAAGATTCGACATGACGCTGACAATAGTGATCTGTGTCCATCGAACCTGTGGTCGAATGTTCTTAACCTTAGCTCTATTAGTCCAAGATTATTCTACATAGAGAGAAAAGATTCGACATAGAGAGAAAAGATTCGACATAGAGAGAAAAGATTCGACATTATAGAGACAATAGCAAAAAAGGTTGAATGTGCCTAACCTAACTCTATTAGTCCAAGATTATTTGACATAGAGAGAAAAGATTCAACAAAGCAGTCACCGTGAGCGGACATTTATGGTCAAATGCTCCGCCCATAGGCTATAGAAGAATTCTAATGTTGGTTGACTAGTAACAATAATTAATAAATATAATTATTACTAGTGTCATACAACATTAGAATTCTACTATAGCTTGTAGGCAGAACATTCGACCGGAAATGTACAATTGCGGCGTAATACAGTTTAGCTGCTCCGTCGAATCTTCTTAGAACATTCGACAGACACCATAAGCCTTCAATGAGAGATTCAACCTTAATTATTTTGGATTTTCAGACGAATGTATTTTTTCCTTGTCAAAAGAAGTTTATTGAGTATACAATATTATAAAGATACATAAAGTAAGTTTACAAGGATCTATAAAGTAAGCCCATTGTTTTACAGTAGGGTTTATATAGGTAAATATCATGAAATTTCAAATATTAAACATTGGATTCACGTAAACCTAAATTAAAGATATATATAATTTCCTTAGTTACTTTTGTAGGTATTTAAATGATTTTTACCTACAATACATATTGTTTACAGGTAGAGTGTATATAGGTCAAATAAATTCTGATAATGAGCTTTAATCGTAAGGTGGAGAAAAGGAAAGAGAAAGAAGAAAAAGGGTAGAAAGGCAGAGGTATGGTCCACAAGGTTGTCCCGCTCGTCAGTTTATTATTCTTTTTAGTTCTCTTTGAAGCCTTAGAATGGGTATCTCTGTAAGTCATTTAATCTGTTACCATGGCAACAGGACAGAGTCATTGAAATTTGACAGGAACTGTTGTTTTATCCAAGGATGCCAAAGTTTTTCAAATTTTGGAATTTGATTTTGATCGATGGCTACCATCTTAGCATGGGACATTGTATTATTCATTCTGTGAATTGTTTCTGCTAGTACCAATGTAGGAGATTTCCATGCCTTGGCCACTGTTTGTTTTGCAGCCGTTATTAGTTGGATCATAAGTTTGAATTGAGAGAGTGTTAACCATTCCGGTTTTAGATTAAGTAAAGTTATATATGGATCTGGTTGTATTATTTTTTTAAATATTTTAGATGCAATCACGAAGACTTCCTTCCAGAAGGTTTGGATTACTGGGCACGTCCACCATATGTGTAAATGTGTGCCTATTTCTGGGCATCCTCGAAAACAAAGAGCTGAGGTATTAGGTGAGTATTTTGCCACTCTAGCGGGTACAAGGTACCAGCGAGTTAGGACTTTATAGTTTGTCTCCAGTGCTAAGATGTTGGGTGAAGATGACTTAGATGTGAACCATATGTTAGACCAGTCCGTGTCTTCTAAAGTTCGTCCCAGGTCCTCCTCCCACCTCTGAACGTAAGAGGGTCTATTAAGATTTACTACTCCATAAAATTGATTATAAAGTGATGAAATTGTACCTTTAGCAAATGGATCTTTTGTACAGATTGATTCAAAAATGGATAATTGGGATAATGGTGTATCCTCCTTTAGGAATGGTGTATAGAAATTTTTAATTTGGAGATATCTAAATATCTCAGAGTTTGGTAGACCATATTTTTCTCTAAGCGATGGGAATGAAAGGAATGATTTAGATGCTATGAAGTCATTTAGTGTCTGAATGCCTGATGTTGTCCAAGCTTTAAAAGAATTTGGGTAGATCCATGCCGGATAAAAGGCCGGATTTCTGATAAAAGAAAGGAGAGGATTGTGTGGAGATTGTAACTGATATTTGGTTTTTAGTTTATCCCAGAGAGATAAGAAGTGTTTAGTTATGGGATTATGAATTTTAAAGCGGTCTTTAGGATCAAGCCATAACAAGTTTGATATTAATAGAGGGTCATTTTCTGAAGCCTCTATAAATACCCATAATGGGATTTCCTGTTTTGCATGGTATTTGGACAGACTGGCCAAATGTGCTGCTCTGTAGTAGTTAGTAAAATTAGGGTATCCCAGGCCTCCTTTATTTTTGGGAAGATGTAGTGTGTGTATAGGTATACGTGGTTTAGAAGAGCCCCATATAAACGAAGTTGCTCTTTTTTGTACTATTCTCAAAAAATAGGAAGGAATTGGAATAGGGAGGACTCTGAATAGATAAAGCAATTTGGGTAGAATAGTCATTTTGATTGCATTAATCTTCCCTATCCAGGATAAAGGAAGTTGCGACCATTGTTTTATTAGATTTGTGATCTGTCTTAATACAGGAGGATAATTGGTTGAGAATAAGTCAGAATGAGATGCTGTTAAATGAATTCCAAGATATGGGATTGATTTTTCTGCCCATGTGAATGGGAGTGCAGCCCTAGCCGGGATCAATTCCATGTTTGTGAGCGAAATATTAAGCACTAGGCATTTCTTAGGATTAATCATAAGGCCGGATAGGGCTGCAAATCCATCAAGAGCTGGTATTAAGTTAGGACCAGAGACCTGTGGTGATGATAGAAAAAGTAATATATCGTCTGCAAATATACATAATTTGTGTGTAATACCTCCTACTTCAATGCCAGTTATAGTTTGGTTTGTTCTGATGTATTGGGCCATGGGTTTGAGTATAAGGGCAAATAATAAGGGAGATAATGGGCAACCCTGTCGGGTACCTCTTTCGATATTAAAGGCATCAGATTTGTATCCAGCATATTTTATATAGGCTTTGGGTTTATTATATAATGCTTTGATCCATGTTAAAAAGTGGGGTCCAAAACCCCATTTTTGTAATGAATATTGCATATATTGCCAGGATACTGTATCAAATGCCCCCTTAATATCGAGAGATAGAAAACATAAAGGGATTTTCCGTTTTTTAGCAATATGTGCCAATAACTCTGCCCTGCGTATATTATCGCCTGCCTGTCTATTTGGCATGAAGCCTACTTGATCTCTATGTATTAATTTTCCTATAATGCTATTGAGGCGTTTTGCTATTATTTTTGCTAATAATTTAATATCAAGGTTTAACAGAGAGATAGGCCGATAATTCACACAGGAAGTATCATCAGAAAGGGGTTTTGGGATCATACAAACAATTGCCATTAATGTTTCTTGACGAAAAGAATGTCCTTCTAGAAGTTTGTTAAAAGTTTCAGTGAGAATGGGAGAGAGTATTTCTGAGAATGTTTTATAGTATAAAGCCGAGTAGCCGTCTGGGCCTGGTCTTTTGTTAAGTTTTAGGTCTTTTATGGCGTTAGCAACTTCATCTATAGTTATAGGCTCATCCAAACTGATTTTCTGATTCTGAGACAACTCAGGTAAGGTTATTTTTGAGAAGAACGATTCAGCCTCTGTAGGATTAAATTCATTGTTTGTCTTGTATAAAGTTGCGAGGTGTGAGTGAAATTTATGGACTATTTTAACTGGAATACAAGTATAAACATTTTTTGATAATTTCAAACGTATTGGTTTGAAAGATTTGTTAGTTGAATTTAATGCCCGTGCCAAATATGTACCTGGTTTGTTTGTATTCATGTAGAAATTGTGTTTGGAGCGTTTGAGGGATTTATCAACTGACTCAGTGAGAAATAGATCGTATTCCAATCTAGATTTTTCCAGATGAGATTTTGTACTCTGAGATGGATTATCTTGGAATGATATGTAGGCTGCATTAAAATTGAGTTCTAGTTTTTTTGCTAGATTTTTGTGTTCCCGTTTAAATAGTGCCATTTGTCTTTGTATTGTACCACGCAAGACAGGCTTATGAGCTTCCCACAGTGTTATTGGGGAAATGTCTGTTGTATTATTAATTGTTATGTATTCCTTTAAAGCTTGTTCAATGGCCATCTGATGTAGTGGGTGTTTGAGCATTATGTCCGGTAAGTACCACGTTGGGTCATGCGCTTTTGGTATGGCTGAGGCTATAGTAGTGTATACTGCATTATGGTCAGACCACGGAATCGGAATTATATCTGATGCAATAATTTCTGGTATCATTCCTATTGTTAGAAAAATATGATCTATTCTGGTGAAGGTTTGATGAGGGTGCGAGAAATAAGTGAATTTCTTTTTCATTGGGTTACTTTCTCTCCACGAATCTACCAGATTGTATTTGGAAAGAAGTTGAGAAAAAGGTAATCTAGAGGTTATTTTAGATGGTGTAAAAGGTGATTTATCTAGAAATGGGAGGAGGACCTGGTTCGAATCCCCGCACATTATCACTGTTCCTATTTTGTGTGTATTAATCACTTGTAATATATGTGAGAGGAATGGTGTAGGTTGTTTGTTAGGAGCGTAGTAGGAAATCACCGTGATTGCTGTATCCATTATATAACCCATGAGTATCAGGTATCTACCTTCTGGGTCTTTAATTTCTGATGATAAGGTGAATGGTGTGGATCGGTGAAATGCAATTAGAGTACCCCTTTGTTTGGTACAGGCAGAAGCCGTGTAAATTTGTTGATAAAAAGGAGAAATATATTTTGGAGTAGAATCTTTGGTAAAGTGTGTTTCTTGGAGGCATACTATGTGAGCCTTCTTGTTATGGAAAGTACGGAAGGCTTTGGTCCTTTTTTGAGGGACATTTATTCCCTGAACATTCAGGGAAAGTATATTCAGTGGTGCCATGGTAACAGATCAAATAGTTTTGACTTACTTTTTGTTATGCAGAGCTGACTGCGCAGATCAACCTGTGTGGACTGAAGAGATGAAAAGATAGGAAAGAAACCAGTGAATTCTGGAGTAAAGAGTAAACAAAAAACATATGAGATTAGATGATACATTGTATAAATTATTTTTTGCAAGTAATCACAATTTACCCGTGAAAGAGAATAAATATCTCTCTCAGGGGAATAAGTGCCTTCGTCACACTCCCACATAATATGGTTGGGAGAATGAGGAGGGCTAATGGGGGTACACGGATCTTCCGCTTACAGGAGAGAAGTGCTATGTCAAAAGACATCAAAATGATGATTCATTAATTGGAGTGCAGAATATAGTTTTTGTTGAAATTATTTATTCCAGGGTGGTTGTATATGGTTAGTTTTGCCCTAGGCTAAATAATTCAGTTAGAAAGGTACTGTTAATAACTTTGGTATTGATGAAGATGGTTTGAATTATTTTGGGATTTTAACCCTTTTAGAGTAAACAATTACATATTTTATTCATATGTAACTGTTTAGATATGTTAACTCATAAAATTGAGGTTGTATTGCTTCAGATTAGAATAAACAAAAACATAGTTCTAGGAACTAGTTAGGTAATAATATACTTGTTTTAAAAAAAGAAAGAAAAAGCTTCTATTACTTCTGGATTATTGAACATATTTGTCCTAAAAAGTAATAAATCTATTGTTATTACCTGAAAATATATAACTGAACAAGAATTTCCTTGTTTCACCTATATATTCTAAGGCTATATGAATCAGAAGTAATAAGAAATATAACTGGAATGTAACATGATCCCACACAGTGTGTGACTATCAGAATGCAGTTACATTCAGTTATAAATATAGGTTTTTTATAGAGAACCATCTCTTAGTATAATAAATGAAGAGATATCAGGAATTAGGATGTCAGTCCATTGAATCTTCTTGGTCCATGGATGATGTGGCATAACGGCCTCTTTTGTGAGAATGATGATTCCCATTTTGTTCTGAAATTTTCTGGGTGCTGCCTGAAGGTGAAGATGATGCCATTCTTCTGCGTGTGGGAGTGTTGCTGCTTGTGGGTTCTGTCAGATTTAATTTTAAAAGGGTTTGTTGTAGTTCATCTGCTGATCTGCTTCTGTAAATTGTACCTTGGTAGTTAAATCTGACTGAAAAGGGGAAGCCCCATTGATACATAATGTTGTGGCGTTGCAGTTCCATTAGTTGGGGTTTCATGGATCGTCTTTTAGTAATAGTAAGTTGGGATAGGTCAGCAAAAATTTGATAATTGTGTCCTTGAAAATTAAGTTCCTTTTTTTCTCTTGCAGCAATTAGTATTTGTTCTTTCCTTCTGTAATAATGAAATTTTGTGATTATATCACGTGAGGGTCCATCTTTCTTTTTGGCTGTGAGGGCTCTGTGTACTCTGTCCAGTTCTAAACGTTCAATAGGGATATCTGGCTTTAGTTCTTGTAATAGAGCAGTAATAGTAGATTGCAGGTCTGTCACAGTTTCAAGTATTCCCCTTATGCGCAAGTTTGAACGTCTGGCTCTATTTTCGTAATCTTCGAGCTTAGTTTGAAGTATTAAATTCTCTTCTTTTAATTGTTCCAATTCTGTTATATTTTCTTGGGTTGTAATTTCAATTTCATCAATTTTTATTTCTAAGGCTGCGGTGCGGTTTCCCAGCTCTCTTATTTCTTTGGTTAGGCTGTTTGTTATTTGGTCTGAGGTTTGTTTTAAAGCCTTATGAAGCATCTTTTCAAATTGTAATAATATTATTGGGGATGCTGAGGAGGCTTGTGGAGAAGTTTGTGAGAGGATTTGTTCTGTATCTGACTCAAATGGAGAGTCTTGCTGTGACATTTTCTGTCTGTGAGAGCGCCCTGATGCTGTATCTTGTGAGGTGACTGGAGCTGCTTTAGTTGCAGTGAGTGCCTGTGAGCTCTTTGTGAGGTGATTTTTATTTCTGCCACGGCTTCCTCCCAGTACCATATTTCCTGCCCAAACTTTCACAGTTTGTTCCCTGGGGCAAAAAGGTTTAAATGGATACCTTTTGAGCCTGCAGGCTCTGCTTTGTCCTTCTCTTCTCTCCTCAGCGGTGCGGAGCTCTAACAATGCATGTCTGCTCCGCTAGGCTCCGCCTCCTGTCCTCCCAGACGAATGTATTTTTTAACGAAACAAAATAAATAAAAACGAATTTCAGGAGTAATTAAATAAATTTCTTTTTCGGACGAAAACGGAATTCCGCAACGAAATATTTCAGTGTGCACATGTCTACTCATTTCAAAGGATGATGTGATATCCAATGAAGGGAGGCCAACCTGTAATCAATACTTAACTTCCCGGGAAAATTCAAGTTTATCTCCTGCTCAGAATAGTCACAAGGATTTGCATTAAAGGGGGCTGACTTATACTTATGCAAAGTATAGGGATTGGAGATGTAGCCAGTCCTTAACCAGGAATAGGGAAGCTCACCAATCAGAGCCATGCTATGCCAACCAATGAGGCATCAGCATGTAATGATATACACTGACTAGATGGGAGGGAAACACACACTTTGATGGGAGCAACCATCAGAATGGGACCTTGGTGCAAAGGGTATTTATGGGAAAGGTCTGCATTTTACTTGTAACTAAAAAAGGTTTGTAGATTAATGTTATAAGGAATATACTCTGTATTCCTTCATGTAATTCTCTTATTTTAACCTAATATTTTCTTCCTTGGTGTAGACTATAGATAGATGGTTGTGTATTAGACTACTCGCCAATAAATGTTGTTATTGAGTTAAAGCTTTCACTCATGGTCAAAAAACTCTCATTTAACCCAAATCATATCTAAGAGATATTAAATCTCAAATATAGTATACGGGAAACAGACTGCATGGGAGGTCGTCATATGTCTGGTCAAGCATGTGGTGCCAAAGCGGCTGCTGTTCTGGCCACGCTTGATCCGCTTCAGACATAGGTTGCAAACAGCAATAGTGTGATTTTCTGCACATGTGTCTAAAATGATCCGCACCAAGGAACTTTTCAAAATCAGCGGGAAGTCAGCAGCGCCCTGCACCTGTGGAGCTCTGCGAGTGATGCAGTAGGGTGGCTGCTCTTAAGTTGTCCCCTAGAGGACATCTTGCCTCATTGGAGTTGTGCCTCCTCCTCTATTCTATCAGGCACCCAAGTAGAGTCAGTAACCACATCATCCCCTCCCTCCTTGTCACTGGAGCAAACTTGGCACTATGCTGCAGCTGGGGGAACATGACAGCCAGTTTCTTGTCTTTCTTGGGCACCCCCTCTCTCTAGGCTCACGTTACTCCCTTCCTCAACCTGAGAACCAACATCAGAGCCTTCAAGTCGTTGCACATCCTCCAGCAGCATGTACCCAACACTGGGGTCGAATAGTTCAGGGGACTCCTCCGTGCATGATGGTGGGGCTACGGAAGGAGTGACCGTGGACAAGGAGCCGGTGGAATAGGCCGCTTTGGCAGCTGCATAGGAAGGAAAACTACTCTGAGCCTGGGTGACAGAGGATGAGGACGGCTTTGTTATCCGCTCCACCAACTCTTCTGCGTGTTCTGGCTCAATAACACGGCTAGCAGCAGAAAAAAAGGACAAGTGTGCCCCACGGCCACCTGCAGAGGATGCACCATGTCCACGACCAGCACTGTTAACTGTAGACGCAGAAACTGCTTGCCCTCTTTTAGTGGCCTGTGAGTGTCTGCCTCTCCTGGTGGCCTTCTGGACATGATGTATATTTTGTTTTGCAACACCACACTACACTGTATTGTGTACTGTGTATACCACCAGAAAAGTAGTAGCAACTGCACTACGGCTGCACTGTATTGTGTACTGTGTACACCACCAGAAAAGTAGTAGCAACTGCACTATGGCTGCACTGTATTGTAATTACAATTTTTATTCTAATATTTCACAAGAGGGCCCATTCCTGCGCCCAACAAGAGTATCTGTGAGGGGTTACAGTGTTGTGGCACCACCACCACCACTGCCTAAGGCCCAATTTTTCTGCCCCTGTTTAGCAAGGGCATGTAATTACAATTTTTGATCTAATATTTCACAGCAGGGCCTGTTCCTATGTCCACCAAGAGTAACTGTGAGGGCCTACATTGTTGTGGCACCACCACCACCAAAGGCCCAATTTTTCTGCCCCTGTTTAACAGGGGCATGTAATTACAATTTTAGCTCTAATATTTTACAGCAAGGCCCGTTCCTGCGCTCAACAAGACTATCTGTGAGGCTTCACAGTGTTGTGCCACCACCACCACCGCCTAAGGCCTAATTTTTCTGCCCCTGTTTAACAGAGGCATGTAATTACAATTCTTGATATAATATTTCACAGCAGGGCCCCTTCCAGTGCCCACCAAGAGTAACTTGAGGGCTTACAATGTTCTGGTACCACCAACACCTAAGGCCCAATTTTCCGCAGAGTGTATAGGGCATGCCGTATAGTATATACAGGCGGTCTCCTATTTTCAAACATCTGACTTACAAACAACTCCTACTTACAAACGGAGGGAGACAACAGGTAGTGAGAGGAAATCTACTCCTAGGAAGGGAAATTCTCTCCTGTTAGAGTTAATATGGGAAAAAGGTGTCTCCACTGATGGTTTATCACCAATCCTTGTTTCCCTAATAACCCAAAATGTTCAAAATCCAATTGTCATTGGGACAGAAAGTGAAGTGAAATCTTCTGTACAGGGGCACAGACAGCAAAACAAATGTTACAGGGGTGATAACCCTTCCCTATGTTATCCAAAAAGCTTAAAAATAGATTTTTTTGGCTGGAGCTACACTTACAAAATGTACCTGTTCCAAATTACAAACAGATTCAACTTATGAAGAAACCTACAGTCCCTATATTGTTTGTAACCCGGGGACCGCCTGTATACTGCTGTTCAGAGTATATAGGGCCTGGGGGCCCCGCACCTTTTTTTTTAAATTTGGGTTTGGGGTTCCCCTTAATATCCATACCAGACCCAAAGGGCCTGGTAATGGGCTAGGGGGTGGGGGGGTACCCATGCCATTTTTCTCAATGATTTTCATCTATATTGCTGGGATCCGGCATTACATTACAGCCGCAAGCAATTTTAAATTACTTTTATTCCTTTAGAAATGTCATTTTGTGCAGGGACTGTTCTAAACACGGGAAAAATGTGACACTTTACATCCATACTATAGTCACCCCCCAGGCACGATATTTAACCACTTCCCACCCGCCCTATAGCGGATTGACGTCCGGGAAGTGGTTCCGTTATCCTGACTGGGCGTCATATGACGTCCAGCGGGATAACATGCCGCTGCGCGCCCCCGGGGGCGCGCATCGCGGCGATCGGTGGAGCGGTGTGTCAGCCTGGCGGAGGTTCTTTACCACGTGATCAGCCGTGTCCAATCACGGCTGATCACGCTGTCAATGGGAAGAGCCGTTGATCGGCTTTTCCTCACTCGCGTCTGACAGACGCGAGTAGAGGAGAGCCTATCGGCGGTTCTCCTGACAGGGGGGGTCTGCGCTGATTGTTTATCAGCGCAGCCCCCCCTCAGATCACCACACTGGACCACCAGGGATCGCCACTAGGACCACCAGGCAAGGGGTAACATGTGGATGGCCAGGTATGTACCTCATGGCCATCCACATGTGCCCAATCTGTGCCAATCAGTGCCCACAAATGGGCACTGATTGGCACCATTATGTTCCAGCAATGCCCCCAATATGTTTTATGAGTGCCACCTGTCATTGCCCATCGGTGCCACCTGTCATTGCCCATCGGTGCCACCTGTCAGTGCCCATCTGTGCCCATCAGTGCCCACCTATCAGTGCCCATCAGTGCCACACATCAGTGCCACCCATAAGTACCCATCAGTGCCACCCATATGTACCAATCAATGCCACCTACGAGTGCCCATCAGTGCTGCCTATGAGTGCCCATCAGTGCCGCCTATGAGTGCCCATCAGTGCCACCTATGAGTGCCCATCAGTGCCCATCAGTGTCACCTATCAGTGCCCATCATCAGTGGCCATCAGTGCCACCTCATTGGTGCCCATCAGTGCTGCCGTATCAGTGCCCGTCAGTGCAGCCATATCAGTGCCCGTCATTGAAGGAGAAAATGTACTTATTTACAAAAAATTTTAACAGAAACAAAGAAAAACTTGTTTTTTTTTTTTTATTTTCGGTCTTTTTTTATTTATTGCGCAAAAAATTAAAAACGCAGAGGTGATCAAATACCACCAAAAGAAAGCTCTATTTGTGGGAACAAAATGATAAAAAATATGTTTGGGTACAGTGTAGCATGACCGCGCAATTGTCATTCAAATTGCGACAGCGCTGAAAGCTGAAAATTGGCCTGGGCGGGAAGGTGTCTAAGTGCCCGGTATTGAAGTGGTTAAAGGAATATTTCACTTTTATTGTTTCACTTTAAGCATTATTAAAATCACTGCTCCCGAAAAATCTTTTTTTTGCATTGATACATGTCCCCTGGGGCAGGACCCGGGTCCCCAAACACTTTTTATGACAATATCTTACATATTAGCCTTTAAAATTAGCACTTTTGATTTTTCACGTTCGAGTCCCATAGACTTTAACAGTGCTCGCAAAAATGTTTTGCCTGTTCGCATGTTCTGCCACAAACCGTACCGGGGGGTGTTCGGCTCATCCCTACTCTCCAATATCTTGTGTCTTCTGCCTTCCCAATGTTCCAGTGCTGTATCCCCTGTAAGATTCTTCAGCATTTTCAGGTTTGTTGCATGCCCGGTGTTCCCTGATACGCACTTTGATTTCTCCCTCTATTTGTCACTAAAAAACACAGCAGTGATGAAGTGGTCAGAAAATGGAGCCACAGCATGTGGCAAGGGACATGGGCATCCAATATTCCAAGTAGTAGACTACTAAAGAGTCTTAAGGAGACTGTAGTGCTTGAATGTAAAGAAGTTAGAAGACATGGAGAGCCATTAAGAGGAATATAATCCTACTTATGTTACAGGAAACTGGTTTTAGGAATTTTTAAAGACTTGAGAATGTCACTTTAAGGAGGAGAAATTACTATTTACTGTACATGACTATACTGTTGTCTGCTGTACCTAAGTTAATGAGCTTAACTTCTCTTCTGACAGATTACAAAGAAAGTCATATTGTTTTTCTGCTAGGGATTTTTTAAGTATTTAATTTACGGACATTTTCCTTTATCTTTTTTTTTTTATACATATGTATCACACCATTTGCAGTTATTGACAAAAAATAAAAACCTACCATACCACCTATATGAGTAACATTATCCTTCATTGGTACTTTAATTATAGTGCTTTTTTCATAAATTATTAATAAGAAACGCTCTTTTGCATAGCAAAAGAACAAAGACTGTTCAAAAATATAGCTTTTAATATTTCTATCTTAGGATTTAAAGTTCTTTTAACTAATTCTAAAAATGCAAGTGCATCTTTCTGCTAAGAGCTGATGCTACAGTGTTGTGAATAATGGTCACATACTTCTAATTGTCTAAAAAATTAATTAAATAAAAAAAATAGATTGCAGGATAGTTATTGGCTTCTAACTATTAATTTGTCATTAAAAAGAAGCAGTAAATATAAAATAAGTATAATATTTTAAATGAAGTGGTGTTAAGATTCCTAGTACTACTGACTCAAACCTACTTCTGTTTAATAAATAGACAAATTGGCAGGATTTCAATATTTTGTGTCCAACGCTTTACATATTTACCCAATGGTTTTACTTTACCTTGCTAATAGACCAAATCATGTAGATACAGAGAAGGGAAAGCTCCTATTATTTCATTGGAACTGAGTTTTTTTCTCAGCTAAGCTATAAAACACACACAGGAACACATTTTCAAGTTTTTGTACATGTTGCTGACAGTGTTGGAAAGTTTATATAAATACATGATTTCAAATAAAAGCATGTATTTTACTAAACTGGGCCTAAACAGATTTCAAAAAAGGGCAGAAATCACATCCCTGAAGAAAAAAGGTTGAAGAAACCTAGTTCTGTATGCTCCCGTGTAATCAGATTATTAGGATTTACTAGGTGAGAAGTGCTTCATAGTTTCTGATGCTATCAACGGCCTTTCTGGGTGTTTACTTTTAGTAACATTTGTCTAATATACTACTAAACTAACACAACAAAAATTACTTTATAACACAGTTAAAAATAACGCCAGTTCTTTTTTTTTCCTTTGTAGAGCAAAAAATGGAGAGTAAAGCTTAGAAATAAGGGACCAAAGTACAGCTATCCACTTACCAGAGATGGAATGTCATGCCATATTAGGTCAAATGCACTTAATATGGTAAATTTTTTGAACAACTTTGAGAACATTGCATACAAATATTATGGGGTCTTATACCTATCCAGAAACTGCTGTTTAGTCTCCTTTTCACATATTTAGCTATCTGTAACTTTAGGTCGTGCTGGGAAAAGTCTGTTTGTTCAATTTGATGAAGTATTTGTAAATCCTCACCTTGTAAAGCAACCCATTCACTTTAAAATAGAAATGCAAGTATATACATATATATATATATATATATATATATATATATATATATATATATATATATATATATATATATGTGTAACCTTTATATCCTTTTTTATACGTGATTTATGATGTGTATAGCAATACGTTGATATTCCCAGTGAAGAGCTGTGCTGGGGGGGGGCAGGCTGTTCTCCCAGCACATCTACAAAACTGACCACGCTCAGAAGGATGTTCTTCTATGTCTAGCTTGGTCAGTTTGAAATAAGAAAGCAGGGGAGCTGGCAGGATCCTCATGTATATCACACAAAGGTAGAAATACAAAGAGAACAGGATATTTTTTAACACAAGTACATGGTACAACAGCACATATCAGGAATATAAAATGTTGGGGTAACAAATACTTTGCTCAATCCCTTGACCCATACCATATTATACAGCAAATCATAAAACATAACCATTCTAAATTTCAAAGTCATAAAAGTGCATCTATAAAAAAATGCTTGTGTACCTTTAATTTATACCTCCAATGAATCTAATTTATTCATAAACAAATGATAAATGAGGTGCTATGAATCTTCTAGTCACTAGCTTTCAATGCTATAAAAAAACATTAGTGTAAAATGTATTAGTGCCAATTCTTATAAAGTGCCAAGTCCATATAAAGCACAGCAAATAACTTATTTGTGCACCCACCAAACTCCCACTTGACAGAATTTTTATGGCTCATCACAACCGTAGCATATTGCTTAGTGGATATCTCAGTAATATGATCAAAGAGAGCTGCAAATCAAGCAAGCTGTGGTGAAGTCCCAACCTAGTTCTCTCTAGCTTTAGGACGTACCCCTAAACTTAACAGGATGAACCTTATTTTGTGGAGGAGAGATAACTTTTATGCAAAACTGTAAAAACTTTTGATAACCCTGCTCCTACACTGTTTTACAGTGGTGAAGTAGAACAGACTACACAGCACTAGGTCTTAGTCTATCACAGTGTCATATTTAGATGTTACATAAGTGGCAAATAGTATGGGGGCAGTGTTCACACTTTACAATTGCTAATGCCTGCTTATTCACTGTCTAAAAGTGTAATTTTTTGGGAAACAATCATGTAGCTAGGTACCATCCCTGGTAGGCCTGCTATCTTGGCCCTTAAAGCAGAACTAAACCCTCCTATTCTTTAGCCAAGGTTCACCCTGATCTGTGGAAATGAAGCCGTGTGAGTTCAGCTGAACTCGCTCGATTTCACTCCCGCATGTCAGTCCTGATTTTGGTGGCGATTTCACAGACATCTGTGTGGGTTTCTGCACAGATGTCAATGGAAATCGCATCCAAAAATTGCAAAAAGTAGTACAGAAACAACTTTTTGAAACCGGTGTGGTGCCGTGAATGCAGCATCGCATGGATGGTGCCATTGCCAGCAATTGCAGTCGATTTGACATGCGATTTGACATGTCAAATTGCATGTCAAATCGCACCAATGTAAACCAGGTCTTACAGCCATAAAGTTACCATCTTAGCTTCTGTTTGATCTGCAGCTGCCAGAGTACTGCACTTGCGGTCAGCTATGATACCAGTCATTTGATGGTTTGGCAGTTGGGTTGAGAGTACAAGCAACAAAAACAGTTATTATTCACAGCATGCCTTGGATTTACCTGTTTTAGAAAACATTCAAATCAGTGGGTTTAGTTCTGCTTAAAGCCTACTTAAAAATATTGCAATGGTTTCTTAGCATGATTTAGATATACAAATCTCTTTATTGGGTGTGTTGCGTTTGTTAAAATATGTTTTTTTTAACTTAATCAGACATAACATTACATGGGACAATAGTGGTTGCTCATAGATTTTTTGTCAGGTTTTGGCTTGAGTAGATTTCTCAAACAAATGCTGCTGCATACAGTGGGTACGTAGATACCATTGTTGTATTTAATTGACAGTTTCAACAGTCCAGTGTTTACACAACAACAGTAAACAGGTATGTTTTCTGTTGTTTGGTAACTATGGTAAACAGCCTGCCACATAAAAAAGGGGATTCAAGCATAAGCTAGGAACACACATCATCATGCTTTAAGATCAGAAGCCACTCACGATACAAGAAAAAGTGCCTGGTCTCAAGGAGATTCGTTGCCAATGGAGATCATGAACATACAGTAACAGAGGTTAAGAAACTTTTAAAAGTATTTGTACTGTTATAGACCATAGACTGTTCATTTGCTAGGCATTTTGCTTGTTACAGATATCTGTCAGTCGGGCTGATAATTTGTAAGAGCGGTGTGCAACCCTTATGACCAAATCATTTAATGCCTTAAGGAAAAGGAAGGGCCATAAACCTGTTAGTAAAGCCAGGGTACGTGCCATTGTCACTTTCCAAAATTGGGATTGTGATGATGTGCTCTCCTCAAATGATACTGAGGATGAGGAGATAGAGTTTTATATTTCGCATGATGATCTGCTAGTGTGAAAGAAAAAGTATGCCAGACCTCTCATTACTAAGCATAGGAAACGGCAACATGATAGAGAGGATATTGCAGATGGGGGAGTGCATTATCGCAACCCCAGAGATGTTGAATTTGAAGAAGTATGGGAGTTTACACAAACTGAACTCCATGAGCTGGCAAAACAATACAAACAAAGGTCTGGGGAACCCCTATTGAGTTGGCTCCTATGCTTATGGGATGAAGGTGCGGACAGTGTTATTATGTCAGGTAAGAAAGCAGTGGCTATGGGAGTGTTAACCCATGATCCACAATTGCATCAGGCAAGGCAAAAAACCCGAGAGTTTAGCGTGAATTTTTCACTGTTAGACCTTGTGAGAGATGGAATAGTCCGAGTATACGCTAGTCCTACTGACCTGGAAAATACCTACTCCTGGAGATCAGTAGGAGAGGGTATTTCCAGGTTACGTGAGATGGGTTGTATAACCGGATTAAGTACATTTCCAGAATGGATGGGTCCAGATATGGAACCCTTTACGTCTGCTCTGCTCTCTAAGCTGTTGAAGTCTGCGCCATTTAATCCCAGGGCTCCATTATTGTCCTTGTTGGGAGGCCTGGGATTAAACAGCAAGATTCATGAAGCCACAACCCTTTTAAGCCAGTTGGGGGTGCTAGAGGAGACTAAAACAAAACCTGTCGGGGCAGTAGATAAGGTCAAGGCCAGACAGGAAGAATACAAGCAGAAAAGAACAGAGAAGAAAGGGAATGGGGTAGAGAAGACAAGACGTGAAGAGAAAACCAGGCTAGTTATTTCTAGGAAAGAAATGTGGGTGGACCTATTAAAGGCAGGAGTACCTAAAGATGAGATGGATGGCATTTCTACTGCAGAAATGCTGAAGAGGTGGAAACATTTAGTAGGGAAAACTGTCAGGGTTAGAAACTCTACTCCTAGTGAAGATAACATCAGCCTAGACTTAGAGAAAACAGAACAGACCCCTCTTGTTAGCCCCAAACCAATTCCCAAAACTGAACATGAACCCAAACCCAAATCCCTTTATCCTGGGGAGGAGCTAGAATCAGAAAAGGGGATTGGGAGGTTCCCTATCCTTTATGAAGGGAAGGTGTCTCTCCTGTAATAGCAGCAAGGGCATTGACAGCAGGAGACCGATGCCCATATGCACCTGTCACTGTATGGTGGGGGAAGTCCTCTCCTCCTACACATGTAATGGCTTTAGTTGATAGTGTAGCTGAAGTTACACTTTTGCAACAAAATCCTTCCCATCACAAAGGAGAATTGATTTATGTAGAAGGTTTAGGAGGGCAAACTACACCAGCAGTTAGGATATGGGTGAAATTGGCTATTGGCAATGGATCAGGATTTATGACAAATGTTTTGGTATCAGAGTTACCCGAAAATATTCTTGGGATGGATGTACTTCAAGGTCAGTCAATTCAGACTGAAAGAGGTACATTCACATTCGGGTATCCTGATGAAGCATATCTGGTAGGGGGTGAAGGCTGTGGTCAGAGGTCATGCGAAATGGACCCCTGTCTACATTCCTCCACCAGAGAAGCCAGTCTGTCTTAAGCAGTACAGACTTCCTGGAGGCCACAAAGAAATTGGGGAGACCATTCAAGAACAATTGAGAGTACGGATCCTTAGACCTGCTGTAAGTCCTTTCTCATCTCTGGTGTTCCCAGTAAAAAAACCCGATGGGACATATAGAATGACTGTGGATTACAGAGGTCTAAACAAAGTGGCACCTCCATTGAAGTCAGCTGTACCAGATATGATCTCAATTGTTGAGAAAATTGCTAAAGATGCAGGAGAATATCATGCTGTGATAGATCTGGCTAATGCTTTCTTTTCGATTTTGATAGACCCAGAGTGTCAAGACCAGTTTGCTATGGTGTGGGAAGGCCGCCAGTACACTTTCACCGTGTTTCCTGAAGACTATGTTCATTCTCCAACGATTTGTCATTGACTGATTGCCTGAGATTTAAGTACCCTGAGTTTGAAAGTCACTGTGTTTCACTACATTGATGACATCATGATCTCTGGAACAAAAGAAGATTTAACTGAAGCACTGCACCTGCTGATACATCACATGGAGAACAGAGGGTTGGCTATCGACAAAGACAAAGTCCAAGGACCTGCCACAGAAGTAAAATTCCTGGGAATGATGTGGACTGGGCCGCAAAGGAAAATTCCAGCGACATTTGTGCAAACTATCCAGACTCTGTCGCCCCCTACTACCAAAGAGGAGGCACTTAAGTTCATTGGAGTAGTGGGGTTCTGGAGATCGTTTATCCCACATCTTGGACTGATTCTGAGGCCTATATATAATGTCATCAGAAAAAAGACTGAGTTCTCATGGGGTTCAGAGCAGCGGACTACATTCCTGGCTGCTAAAGAAGCTATTTTGCAGCATCAGGGATTAGGACCCATGAGACAAGGAGTACCATTTCAGCTGGATGTAGTGGAGCAGAATTGTACCATATCTTGGAGTCTGTGGCAGCCAAATGAAAAGAAAGGACTGAGAGCAATACCCATTGGATTTTGGTCCAAACAACTGACAAGGGCACAGAAGAGATACACGCCCCTAGAGAAGTACCTGTTTGGGGCCTACACAGCACTTCAACATGTAGAGACCATTACAGGAAAGGACACAGTCACCATTCATACTGCACTGCCAATAGCAGGATGGGTGAGAGATAATGGACTGATCACTAGGGCAAATGTAGCCCAGAACCAGACACTGATGAAATGGAATTGGTATCTTCAAGAAAGAGGGGGTATTGCGGCTGGGGATGTTAAAGGCATTTTAAAACAGTTAGCAGGGCTTGTTTCTTTTACCAGCACCCGGCCAGAAGAAGAAAATCCTGTGCTGCAGTCATCCCCCATTTAAGAGGCTTCACCCTTTGAGTCTCTGTCAGAAGACATGAAGCAGTGAACATGGTTCACTGATGGTTCAGCCATAGTCACCTTGTCTGGGCGTAAATGGACAGCAGCAGCCTACAACCCAAGTACAGACACAGTCCTGCAGGAGACCAGAATTGGAGGGTCCAGTCAGTATGCAGAGTTGAAAGCTGTAGTGATGACTCTTCAGGAGGATCCTTCTTCTCATGTCACTATGTACACTGACATCTGGGCAGTTTTTAAAGGACTGACAACTTAGATGCCCATGTGGAAGTCCAAAGAATGGATGATTCATGGAAAGGTGGTGTGGGGAGGCAAGGAAGTCTGAGACTAAGGAAGCTCACTCCCGCAGCATAAAAGTGGGGCATGTTGATGCACATGTGCCCCTAATCCCAGACTTTGAGAACTATAACAGAGTTGTACATGAAATTACCAAAATGAAGGCAGTTGTGCCAATTGATCCTGTCTTGATGAACTTGGCCAACTGGGCCCACAAGCAATCTGGACATTTGGGGCAGAAAGCAACATATGAATGGGCATAGCAGAGAGGATTGCCTATATCCATGGACATGATAAAGACTGTAATAGGGAACTGTACAGTGTGTGGAGAAGTGCGACAATGGCCATTGCAAAAGTACTCCACCGGGTCGATTAAGAGGGGTGAGAGGCCTGCAGAGATCTGGCAGATTGACTTCATCGATCCCCTGCCCCGGGGAAACAATGGACTGAGAAATTGTTGCACTGCAGTGGACACCTATTCAGGACTTATGCTTGTTCATCCTTGCAAACGTGCAGATCAAGCCGAAACGCTTCAACTGCTCCAGAAACTTGTCGTTGCTTATGGTTGTCCCAAACAAGTCCAAAGTGATAACGGCTCACACTTCACCGGATCAACAGTACAGCAGTGGGCCAAAGATTCTGGAGTGTACTGGTTGTGCCACATCCCATACCATCCACAGGCAGCTGGTTTGATTGAAAGATACAATGGGCTATTGAAGGACCAGATACGCAAACTTACACCCACACATACACTAAGGGGGTGGGATCGGGTCCTCACACAGGCAGTCATGTTGTTAAATTCTAGGCCAATAGCCAAAAGCATACCATATGAGAGGATGGTAGGGGCTGGGGCACAGATTCCACAGCTGGAGTGCAGAGTTCAGTATTTATGTAAGGTTTCTAAAAGAACAGGGATTAACAGATACCATGTTACTGCTTCCCATGACATAGAAACCAAGAGTGACGTATCTGAAGCTGAAGCCTATCTAGGAATGAAAGGGAATCTGGCAGGATGGTTTGAAGTTACATTTGCATTGGCAGATGAGCTTCAAGACAGTGGCTGGGACTCTGACTGGTTAGTGGACACTTCTCAGCAAGAGTGGAAAGTGAGGCTACATAATATCAAACCTTCCAAAATAAACAGCAGTGATCTTCTGGGAAATATCAGTATATTTCCTCTCCTTCCTATTGATGTTCTTTGGGAGGGTCAGAAGTGGGTACAGGCAGGGGGCAAAGTGTTAGTTAGATATCCAGGCAAGAAGCCATTTAGAGGAGAGATTGTAGCAGAAGGGCTTGGATCTACTGTTTATGTATTATTAGAAGGAACAGATAATCCTCTTTGTTTTCCACTCCACAGGCTGTCTCCGATTTGATCCATAGGAAGACCAGAGAAAAGTGGTTACATGATGGAAAGAATGATGGAAGTTCGAAAGAGCTGTGGAGAGCAAGGCCTTTGATGTATTACAAGCCTGGACTTGTTTCTAAAGAACTTTAGAGTGGACTTTCTAATGAACTTTTTAGTTAAAGACTGAAACACCTTCTCAATGACAGAAATATGGGAGGTGTTGCATTCAAGGAAAATGAATGTTTAGAATGAGTTTTCTTAGTAATGAAGTGATTTTCTGTATGAAGTCTGAAAGAAAAAAAATCTAGGGACGGAATGTGTTGCGTTTGTAAAAATATGATTTTTTTTAACTTAATCAGACATAACATTACATGGGACAATAGTGGTTGCTCATAGATTTTTTTTCAGGTTTTGAGTAGATTTCTCAAACAAATGCTGCTGCATACAATGGGTACGTAGATACCATTGTTGTATTCAATTGACAGTTTCAACAGTCCAGTGTTTACACAGCTACAGTAAACAGGTATGTTTTCTGTTGTTTGGTAACTATGGTAAACAGCCTGCCATATAAAAAGGGTGATTCAGGCATAAGCTAGGAACACACATCATCATGCTTTAAGATCAGAAGCCACTCATGATACAAAAAAATGTGCCTGGTCTCAAGGAAAATCGTTGCCAATAGAGATCACAAACATACAGTAACAGACGTTAAGTAACTTTTAAGTGTATTTGTACTGTTATAGACCATAGGCTGTTCATTTGCTAGGCATTTTGCTTGTTATAGATATCTATCAGTCTTGTATTGTAGTCCTAAGATTGTAATAGTTTTGTATGTACAGCATCCTTGTATAGTAAAAGCACATTTACACACTACAGAAGTCTCAGCTTCCTTGCTTATACCACAAAGTAACCTTGCTAGATAGACGCAAGCAATATATTGGGGAATAAAAGAATGGAGTAATGGCAAATCCCTATATGTGCAATAGCCCCCTTCAGGCCATTTTTTTTTCTTTTACTTTTTTTCAGCTTACTAATAAACTACCTTGGTGACAAACACAAGTGTACAAATTAAAATGTTCATGTAATAGTATATGATACTATGATATGTGTTTTCATTCTGTTCTCTAATGTCTCATATAATACAAGCATCCTGAGAACGTTCCCTCCAGGATGGAGTGTTCTAAGGAACTTAGGTTGTGAAACACTGTCTACATGTACAGGATTACAAGGCTTTGCTAAAGGAATGGAAAAATTGCAGGTATTTATTCATTCACAGATAGGAAGTCACAGATATAGGAGGAATAAATAAAGCGCAGGGCTGTCATGACAGGGTGGAAGGGCAACCAGACAGTGGAGGGTTAATGTGCCTTAGAGATAGGTGGGAGTTTCTTACCAACGTGATTGGTGAGCAGACAGGGTGACAGGGAGGAGTGTAGGAGAAAAGACTGTAGGAAGGGGTGGTACCATAGCAGTCGACGTTGTGAAGACAGCAGTGGAAGGTCCGTCTGCACATCTCCTGGTTTTTAGGGCCTGTAAGAAAAAAAAAATTAAAAATGGGAGATTTGAAGCAGCTTTTGGCTCAGCTGAGGACTGCAGCTGCAGTGCATGGCAAGGATCTATTGCCTGCTCCCAGGGCACGTGCTCGGAGGTCTAGGCCTCCGGTGCGCCTCAGCCCAGAGACTACCACTTGGGCCCAGCACCACCCATGGAGCCCAAGTTTGGACCCTTCAGTACCCCCTTCCAAGCGGACGCCTGCTGGGAGGGGTGATCCTGGGAGGAATCCCCATCATCAACAGGGCCCACGGGGGAGAGACACTCCCCAGCCATCCACTCATTTCTCTTGCAGCATCAGCAGGACATGAGAACGGTCAGCTGGCACACATGGCAAGGTCGCTGCAGTGGTGCCGGCTCGGCATGGAGGAGAGCAGCTACGGGCACCGGCCTGTCCCCAGGTGCGGCTGGCAGCCTGTCATCTGGTGTGGAGGAGCGAGAACAACAGGTGGACCTCTGGGCACTCATCTTAAGTCGGAGGTGCGCAAATTTGGAAAGGGGAGTACGTGGAAATCTTTTCCTTACTCCTGTTAGAGAAGTTTAATTTGGATCGGGTCAAGGCCGACGACAGTAAGAAGGAGGATGAAGAAAAACGCTGCTAGCGCGTACTTTCTCCAATTGGTTACAGGGGTTTGCCCTTTTAGCAAACGTTATTGGTGAAAAGGCGCTGGACAATTGTTCGGCACTTTTTTGTTATTTAGATGCTATTGGAGAAGCACATAGGGTTTATGGTGCCGTGGCCTGGTTACATTATGACGAACAATTTCGTCAGCGTAAAGCAATACGGCCATCCATCTGGTGGGACCATAAGGACATTAGCTTCTGGATGCGGTTGATGACTTCGGTGAGGGCAAGAATGCAGTTTTTTCGGGGGGGGGGGGCATTGACTCCGTAGCCATGGAGTGTCGTTTGCTCCTGGAAAAATTGACAGTATTGAAGTTGGAGGTGGTTAATGCTCGGCAATAGAGGGAAATTCAGCTTCGGGACTTACAATCACTTTTGGGTAAGTTGAATTTTGCCTGTAGGATCATCCCGATATGCGGGATTTTTTGTTGCCGCTTAGCAGCGGCAACAGCAGGGGTTTATTTCCAAGGCACTATGTCCGTTTGACGGGGGGAGCATAGGTCTGATCTGTTGGTTTGGGAGCGTTTCTTGAAACATTACAATGAGCGGTCATTGTGGATAGAGGGGCCCATTAGCAACGCAGATATGGACCTTTTCACGGATGCAGCAGGTTCGGACGGTTACAGAGCCTACTTCCAGGGGCAATGGAGCGCCGAGCCATGGCTTGAGAAATGGCGATTGGCCGACTTGCTGAGAAACTTAGTTCTGTTGGAACTATTTCCTATTGTTCTGGCGGTCAAGATTTGGGGTTCTTCTTTTGTGAACAAGAAGGTCAGGTTTTACTGTGATAACATGGGGGTGGTCATGGCGATCAGCAGTGTGTCTGCAGCTTCGCCCCCAATTATCAGTCTGTTACCTGGTTCTGCTTTGCTTATGTTTGAATGCCTTTATTTATGCTGTCTGTGGCAGACCTAGCCGGGACAGAGGCTGTTGGAGAGGACTGAATGCAAGGCTCTTGCCTTTTGATTATAGGCCCTGGATTTTCAAGGAAACAATACTCTTCGTGAGGTGAATTAGAAATCCAGTCTGAACTGTACTAGTCGGTCTCAGTTGTGTATATATGTATATATTGTATATTGTCTCATTCTGTTGTGGACTCTTTGCTGTGATCATTTGGGATGTGTGTCCCTGTAGAGGGAGGGGGGATTCCTCCAGCAGCCCCCCTGCTGATAAGACTGTTTACTGAGGAGAAGTTTGAACGCACCTGACCTGTGTGTCCATTGTCTTTGGACAGTTTAACCCGCCCTCTTTTCCAAGGGTGGGGGGGGAAGAGTCTGCGTTATTTTATCTGTTGTGTCCATGTGTGATAATAAAATAGTCCATGTTAGCAGTGAAGCAAGTCTCGCCATGTTTTGTGCTTATGAGAGGTTGGAATATCTGATATCTGAGTCCAGACTGGGAGGAAGTGGTATACTGACGGAAGCGCTCAAGCGGAGTGTGGGATGTTCCGTAACACTGACCATATCCCAGGTACATCCAACAAACTAGCAGATTCTTTATCTCGCTTTCAGTGGGACGAGTTTTGCGAGATGGCACCGGGAGCGGAGCAACATGGGGTTCCTTGTTCTCGGCGAATGTGGGGGATTGCACTGGAATCCCCGGGAGTCTAATTCACAATTCGTTGGCTGCTACAACATGGGCAGTGTATTCAAAGGTATAGAAGGAATGGTTTGCCCTGCTGGAGGAGGTAAGTGTGGGGAGCGGTGACTTGGATCTGGGTTCCGTGGTCTTAAACTTCCTCTGTTGCAACTTTGTAGAGGTTATTTCAGCATTGTCGGTTGGGCGCAAGTTAGCGGGTCTCACATTTTTGTTTAACTTGGGCGGAGTAGTTGATTTTACAAAGTCTTTTGCAGTACATCAAGCGCTTAAGGGTTACCGTAATGGCTGCCGTGCTAGCGACACGCACAGGCCAGTCTCTTTTTCTGTGTTACGCTCGGTTCTGGGGCAGCTGCCTCGTCTGTGTTCTTTTGTTCCGGGCAGCCTTTTTGGTTGCCTTGTTTTGGGGCATTGCGAATCAGTCAATTGGTGAGTCAAAGTTGTTGCCCAGGGGCTTGCTGGCAGAAGACACAGCTTGCGGGGCTGATTCAGTTCAGCTTGTGATCCAATGGTCCAAGACGGACCAAAGAGGTAGGGGTATGAGGGTCACATTATTTTGTGGAAATTGCCCTGGTATATGCCCGGTCTTGGCGGTGGAGGAATTCATAAACGTTCGGCTGCAGGTGGAGGGTCCTTTGCTGCTGCACAGGGACGGCGCCTTGCTGTCCAAATTCCAATTTGTGGCGGTCTTTCGAAAATGCCTCTTGGCATCTGGTTTGAATCCGAAGGAGTATTCTTCCCATTCTTTTTGCAGTGGTGCAGCTACCAAGGCATCAAGTTGGGGGTTGGATGCAGGTGTGATTAAATGCATCGGTAGGTGGGAGTCAGATAGGTACAAGTTATACGTCCGTCCTATGCTTATCTGAACTCTGTTTGTTGGTCTGTCTCTTTTTCTCTTTTATTAGTGTTGTTTGTGTGTAGTCTGTGTGAGTCTGTTGCACTATTCCTTGTTTTCATTCCAGGTCTTCCAGCATGCCTCGTCTGGATTGTGGAGCATTTGTACGTATTCTGGGGGGCCAGGAGGGCTGACGTGCATCCAAACAGCAGGCAGTTGGGACTATCCACTGTCAGGTGGATAGGCCTGCTGGGCATGCTCTGGAGCCAGGTATTACCCGAGGTCCACTGTTTTGCCATATTAGACTGCCCCCAGATGTGCTGGTTCTGCGCGTGGGGGGCAATGATTTTGGACGCTGTAACACGAGGGAACTTATTTGGGACATCAAATATGACTTTTTGAGGCTCCGTTTGAATTTTCCCTCCATGTTACTGGTGGTCAGACCATCGTCGCTTGCACATCTTGGTATAAACAGGGTCCGCATCAAGGTCAACAAAGCATTAGGGCATTTCTTTTCAGGAATGGGGGCCTAGTGGTCAGAATGGAGGCCTAGTGGTCCCCATTCTGCTGGAGCGGGAGACTTGGAGCTACCTGCGGGGGGGTGGTGACATGCATCTGAACGCAGTTGGGACCAATCTCTGGGCTTTGGGCCTGGAAGATGGTGTGCAGCATGCCATTAGGGCTAGGAGGTGCGCACAAGTGTAAGGCTTTACACTTGTGGTGCAGTGGCTGTTGGGACCCCTTGGATGGGGTTAAAAAATCTGTGGGATACAAGTGGGGAACCATCGTTGGTATGGTGTCCTCTGGTTGGGTGTGATCCTCTAAGAGGGACTGAGTATTGGTAGACTTGTAAGTTCTGTGGGGCAAGTGTTAATGTCCCTGAGTCGGTGTTCTCGCGGCTGGGGACATCTAGCTTTGGTTTAGGTTACTGTTAAGGCCCAGAGATAGGAGGAACGAATAAAGCTGGCATGACAGGGTGGAAGGGGAACCAGACAGTGGAGAGTTAATGTGCCTTAGAGATAAGTGGGAGTTTCTTACTTACGTGATTGGTGAGCAGATGGGGTGACAGGGAGGAGAGTAGGAGAAAAGACTGTAGAAAGGGGTGGTACCATAGCAGTCGACGTTGGAAAAACAGCAGTCGAACGTCCCGCCCTCCCTCCCTGGAATAGGGTAAGTTGATTTTTGGGTGTAGGCCTGGAGATGGCTGTTGGGACCCCTTGGATGGGGTTAAAAAATCTGTCGGTGGGATACAAGTGGGGAAACATCATTGGTATGGTGTCCTCTGGTTCGGTGTAGTCCTCTAAGAGGGACCAGGTATTGGCAGACCTGTAAGGTCTGTGGGGCAAGTGTTTATGTCCCCGAGTCGGTGTTCTTGTGGCTGGGGATATCTAGCTTTGGATTAGGTTACTGTTAAAAGTGTTAATCAGTAATTTTGTTGCTTAATAAAAGGCCGGACGGCCATTTAACTCCAACCAGTGTCATGTGTTTACTGGGACTGGGGGGGTTGGGGTTAGGGGGCTAAGTACCAGTAGCATTGGTACCTCCTGAGCTACCCTAGTCAAATAATTGCTTCAACCTCTAAACCCAGTGTACATTTACAGTCCTCTGGCAAATGGCTAAAACCCACATCAAGTTCCATATCAAGCACAAAATAATTTACATAGTAATTCTATATCATATTTAACAAAATTTTAAAAAATCAGCATGGAATTTGCAAGAAAAAAAAACACTACTCAAGCAGTTTTTAAACTATAACCTTAAAGTTACCCTGTTACATTGACGAAGAAGCTAAATATTGTAGCAGATTTATCCTCACAAAAGGAATAGTGGCTGCGCATTGTGATTGTTCACTTTGGAAAGTGTATGTTCACTATGCTAAATGAATGTTGGTGAATATGGTAAAGTATGGTAACTATGGTAAAAGCAGGATCCATGAACGAATATGATTGGGTTTTTCAACACAAACACAAAGTGAACACTGCTTTGCAAGGTGAAGATACACACTTTTCAAAGTAAACATTCCTAGGTAAACAGCCTTTACTCCTTTACTGAATCAATCCTACAGACTTTAAAACATGTTATATGGTGATGGTTTGGCCCTGGATGCATTTCTACCTGACCATATTTCCATTTTAGCTCAGAATGATACAATCTTAGATGGAATACAAAGCTGGCTCATAATGGAGATATATATAAAAAAAAAAAATTTCAGTATTAGTTTAAAGTAAAACACTTGTTAAAACAAATATCACTTACAAATTGTGGATATATGGAAACAACCCACACTGGAATCTGTCCAAATTCTGTATTCGATAATCACCAAGTACAGAGTGACTGCTAACATGTTTCTGCGAAGAGCCTTGTTCACAGCATAGTTACCCACATAACCAGCACCAACATATATATATATATATATATATATGTACAGTATCTCACAAAAGTTAGTACACCCCTCCCATTTTTGCATATATTTTATTATATCTTGTCATGTGACAACACTGAAGAAATTGCACTTTGCTACAATGTAGTGAGTGAATAGCTTGTATAACAGTGTAAATTTGATGTCCCTTAAAAATAACTCAACACACAACCAATAATGTCTAAACCGCTGGCAACAAAAGTGAGTACACCCCTAAGTGAAAATGTCCAAATTGGGCCCAAAGTGTCAATATTTTGTGTGGCCACCATTTTTTTCCAGCACTGCCTTAACCCTCTTGGGCATGACGTACAGCAGAGCTTCACAGGTTGCCACTGGAGTCCTCGTATGCCGTGTATACACGATCGGAATTCTCGTCGGAAAAAGCTATGATGGTTTTTCCGACAGAATTCTGCTCAAGCTTGTCTTGCATACACATGGTCACATCAAAGTCCAACCATCCAGAACACGGTGACATACAACACGTACGACGGGACTATAAAAGGGAAGTTCAATAGCCAATGCGCCACCCTTTGGGCTCCTTCTGCTAATCTCGTGTTTATCTTGTGTTAGTAAAAGTTTGGTGAGAGACGATTCACGCTTTTCAGACTTCTGCTTTTTCAGATCGTTTTACTGCTGTTCAGTTTGTGCTTGTGGGTTTGTATCTGGTTTTCAGTGCGTGAAGTAAGTTCGTATCTGTTTTTCTGTGCGTTCTTGTCCGCTCGTTATTGATTTTCAGCTTGCTTTTCACAGGCTTTGCTGTTTTTCAGTGCGTTCTGTTTAGTTCGTTCTGACCAGCCGACCATTTTAAAGCCATGTTGCAGGTACGTGCTCGTCGTAGAATTTGTGCTGTGCGGGGGGCTTGGTGTTGGGCTTCTAGCTTTGACCCAAGCCCAGTCCATGAATAGGGCGAGGAGGAGTTCATGGACCAAGAATTGGTTGCTCCAGTGTGACCAATTCTCTCATATGCCTTTGTTGCGGGAGATCCAGGAGAATAACCCTGATGATTTCAGGAATTATCTCCGGAAGATGATGGACCCCATTTTTCACCGTTTGTTAGCTTTGCTGTCCCCTTATATCAGCAGGCAGGACACCAAGCCATCACTCTAGAGCAGAGGCTAGTCACCACATTGCAGTACTTGGCGACTGGGAGAAGTCTACAGGACCTCAAGTTCTCGACAGGCATCTCCCCCCAGGCTCTGGGGTCATTATTCCAGAGACCTGTTCTGCTATTATTCAGGTCCTGCAGAAGGACTATATTAAGGTAAGATTTCTCCTTTAACATCACATTCTATGTATTTAATGTATGCTAATGTATTGTATTTCTTTCATCATTCCCTAATTACCATGATTGCAATATGCTGTGAATGTCCCCCTTTTTTTTTTACCTACATGCATATTTGCCTTCACTAACCTCCCCAGCATGCTATCCTGGGCCCATATCCACCTAGCCTAGTCAATTAACAATGTATTTTGTCAGCTCCATAGTAGTGCTTTAACCTAAACACCCCCTAAAATGTGTTCAAATGTTATTTGTGTTCTTAAATTCAGACAGAGTGCCAGAGGCTTTTTTATTTGGGGCCCAAAATCATTTGGAACCCTCCCTCCCCCCAACTGCTAAATCAACCAATACCAATCCTCTATTTGCTGACTTTGTGAAACCCATACACACTATACCTACCTCTTTTGTGTTCATATTTATGGATGAATTCCCCAAACCATGCAGTGAAAGGGCCTGCCAGAATACTTTCAAATGGTACTGTTTAAAGTTTTGTTCTATTATTATCTTGACAGGTAATTGCAGAATGTAAAACTGTGCTTCAATTTATACAGTGTGTATTTTTACTTTTGTATTATGACACTTCTTATCTGTCCAGTGGGCTGCCAATAGTGTAAGTAAGGAGGGGCTGGCCAAAGTAAAGCACATTATTTATGCATTCAGCTCTCAATGAAGTTGAGAGGGTTACCTGTCCAAAACACCCCCCCCCCTAAAATTTTTACAATGGGCCATCAGAGGGAGTGAGGAATCTGATAAGTGGACCTTAGATTTTTGCCTTTAAATACTTCTTAAAATAAATGTTATACTGATGTTGGGCAAGAATATTTGTGTCTAATCTGCTTGCAATGTTTATGTGCAAAATGTCAAATTTTTTTTTCTTGTTTGACTCCACAGTTTCCTTTAACGCCATGGGAATGGCAGACTGTGGCATCCCACTTTGCCCAGCGGTGGGATTTTCCTAACTGCGGAGGGGCAATTGATGGGTAGCACGTCCACATTGTCCCACCACCACATTCTTGGTCATACTATTATAATTACAAGGGGTTTAATAGTATTGTGGTGTCGGTGACATATGAGTTTTTATATGTGGACGTGGGGAGGAATGGCCGGATGGCGAATGGTGGAGTATTTGCCCGGACCGAGTTCCACTGACGTCTCGAGAGTGGTGGCTTGGGATTGCCACCTCCGGAGGAGAACATAGAAGGACTGCATTTGTCTTGGTCGCAGATGAGGCATTCAGTCTGGGTGACCACGTGATGAGGCTATTCCCCCAGAGGACCCTCACTCACCTCGGAGAAGAGGGTTTTTAATTACCGGCTGGCCAGAGCCAGAAGGGTCGTGAAGAATGCGTTTGGGATCCTGGCCAGCAGGTTCCGCCTATTTCAAACAGCCATAAATATGGCAGAATACAAACTAAACCATATAATTTTATGTTGCTGCATTCTGCACAATTTCTTTAAAAAGACATAATGCAAGTTATGTTTCCTCCGTTGGGCCTGAGGCTGGACTTTTAGAAACTCCAATGACGGCCCTGGAAGCTGGCCATCCTGGTTTGCCCCCCCAAAGTGCCCGTGAAGTGAGAGAAAAATATGTAGAATATTTTACGGGTAGGGGGGCCATTGCTATGCCAGCACATTTTGAATAAGTTTTCTATTTTATCAGATCAAATCTTGATTTTCATTTACTGCTTGGGTTTCTTTTTGCTGTCTCCTAGGTTCTCCTAGTGCACTTGTAGTGCGAAGTAGGGATGAGCCGAACACCCCCCTGTTAGGTTCGCACCAGAACTTGCGAACAGGCAAAAAATTTGTTCGAACACGCGAACACCGTTAAAGTCTATGGGACACGAACATGAATAATCAAAAGTGCTAATTTTAAAGGCTTATATGCACGTTATTGTCATAAAAAGTGTTTGGGGACCCGGGTCCTGCCCCAGGGGACATGGATCAATGTAAAAAAAAGTTTTAAAAACTGCGTTTTTTTGGGAGCAGTGATTTTAATAATGCTTAAAGTGAAACAATAAAAGTGTAATATCCCTTTAAATTTCATACCTGGGGGGTTTCTATAGTATGCCTGTAAAGGGGCGCATGTTTCCCATTTTTAGAACAGTCTGACAGCAAAATGACATTTCAAAGGAAAAAAAGTCATTTAAAACTACTCGCGGCTATTAATGAATTGCCGGTCCAACAATACACATAAAAGTTAATTGATAAAAACGGCATGGGAATTCCCCACAGGGGAACCCCGAACCAAAATTAGAAAAAAAAAATGACATGGGGGGTCATCCTAAATTCCATACCAGGCCCTTCAGGTCTGGTATGGATATTAAGGGGAACCCCGGCCAAAATTTAAATGATACCCCGGCCCTGTGTGAAATGGTAAGGGGGTACAAAAGTACCCCTACCATTTCACTAAAAAAAGTGTCAAAAATGTTAAAAATGACAAGAGACAGTTTTTGACAATTCCTTTATTTAAATGCTTTTTCTTTCTTCTATCTTCCTTTGGTTTCTTCCTCCATCTTCTTCTTCTTCTGGTTCTTCTGGTCCTTCCTCCGGTGTTCTTGTCTGGCGTCTTCCTCCGCAGTGTCGGCGTCTTCTTCCCTTCTTCTCCTCGGGCCGCTCCGCATCCATGATGGCATGGAGGGAGGCTCCTGCTGTGTGACGCTTCTCTCTTCATCTTCTTCTCTTCATCTTCTTGTCTTCAACTTCTTTTCGGGCCACTCCGCATCCATGATGGCATGGAGGGAGGCTCCCACTGTGTGACGCTTCTCCTCTTCTGATGGTTCTTAAATAACGGGGGCGGAGCCACCCAGTGACCCCACCCCCCTCTGACGCACAGGGACTTGACGGGGACTTCCCTGTGGCATTCCCCGCCCCCCTCTGACATCACGGGGAATGCCACAGGGAAGTCCCGTCAAGTCCCCGTGCGTCAGAGGGGGGCGGGGTCACCGTGTGGCCCCCCCCGTTACTTAAAAACCGTCAGAAGAGGAGAAGCGTCACACAGCAGGAGCCTCCCTCCGTGCCATCATGGATGCGGAGCGGCCCAAAAAGAAGATGAAAACAAGAAGATGAAGAGAAGAAGATGAAGAGAGAAGCGTCACACAGTGGGAGCCTCCCTCCATGCCATCATGGATGCGGAGCGGCCCGAGGAGAAGAAGGGAAGAAGACACCGATGCCGCGGAGGAAGATGCCGGACGAGAACACCGGAGGAAGAACCAGAAGAAGAAGATGGAGGAAGAAACCGAAGGAAGAAAGAAGAAGCATTTAAATAAAGGAATTGTCAAAAACTGTCTCTTGTAATTTTTAACATTTTTTACACTTTTTTGTGAAATGGTAGGGGTACTTTTGTACCCCCTTACAATTTCACACAGGGGGGAGGGCCGGGATCTGGGGTCCCCTTGTTAAAGGGGGCTTCCAGATTCCGATAAGCCCCCCGCCCACAGAACCCCACAACCACCGGCCAGGGTTGTGGGGATGAGGCCCTTGTCCTCATCAACATGGGGACAAGGTGTTTTGGGGGGCTACCCCAAAGCACCCTCCCAATGTTGAGGGCATGTGGCCTGGTACGCTTCAGGAGGGGGGGTGCTCTCTCATCCCCCCTCTTTTCCTGCGGCCTGCCAGGTTGCGTGCTCAGATAAGGGTCTGGTATGGATTTTCGGGGGGACCCCACGCCGTTTTTTTTTTTTATTTGGCGCAGGGTTCCCCTTAAAATCCTGGTATAGATTTTGAGGGGGACCCCACACCATTTTTTAAAAAAATTTTGGCCGGGGTTCCCCTTAATATCCATACCAAACCTGAAGGGCCTGGTATGGAATTTAGGGGGACCCCCACGTCATTTTTTTTTTAAATTTTGGTTCGGGGTTCCCCTGTGGGGAATTCCCATGCCGTTTTTATCAATGAACTTTTATGTGTATTGTCAGACCGGCAATTCATTAATAGCCGCGAGTAGTTTTAAATGACTTTTTTTCCTTTGAAATTTTGCTGTCAGACTGTTCTAAACACAGGAAACATGCGCCCCTTTACAGGCATACTATGGACACCCCCCAGGTACGAAATTTAAAGGAATATTACACTTTTATTGTTTCACTTTAAGCATTATTAAAATCACTGCTCCTGAAAAAACGGCCATTTTTAAAACTTTTTTTTGCATTGATCCATGTCCCCTGGGGCAGGACCCGGGTCCCCAAACACTTTTTATGACAATACCATGAATATAGGCCTTTAAAATTAGCACTTTTGATTTCTCCCATAGACTTTTAAAGGGTGTTCCGTGGCATTCGAATTTGCGGCGAACACCCCAAATTGTTCGCTGTTCGGCGAACTGGCGAACAGCCAGTTTGACTCGAACTCGAAGCTCATCCCTAGTGCCAAGTGGTTTTTCCATTATTAAATAACACCCATTGTCACTGTAAACACCAACTTAACACAAAAAATGGTATTGATCATTGAAAGAAGAAGCCACACATTGTTGAGTATAAAACCATTTACTCCGTGCACATTCACATGTGCGTTTTATAAAACATTTGGCGGTAAAAAAAACACATTTTTTTTTCTCAGTTTTACCGTGAAATTTATGAAAAAATACAGAAACAGGCATGTTTACAAACATAACATACACAACTCTGGAACTTACAAAGTTCAACATTGCAAAAAAGAAGGCAGTATCAGACATTTTATAGTGTGAAAAAGGTCTTGATATTGCCTTCATCAGATGGGGTGAAGTCACCCCTGTAAAAGCCAAATTTAGAAGATGCACACAAATTGTGAGTCAAAATGGGGATTTCCTTTCTGATACCATACCTAATGTCAACATGTGCTATCTCCCATCATGGGGGATCAATGGACATGTTTTGGGGGTGCAACCACATCCTCTCACCTACTAGAGTTGGGAGGAAGGGGTTGCACCCACAAAACGCGTACACTGAAATCCCCTGATGGCAGATAGCACATGTTGACACACTGTGTGCATCTTCCAAATTTTGCTTTTAAACTGTGTTAAAACTTTAGATAAAAAAACATTTTTTAAAAATTAAAAAATTCCAGGAATCTTTTTAGGATTTAAATTCTCCCTAGCACATCAATCATGTTCTTCAGTCTTTGTTCAATCTCCTTGTTTTTTTCTTTGAAAATGTGCAAGTCACGACTACAAAACATGATTTCATGGATAATCCGTTGTGCACTGTCACTGGTGAAATGACTGGATTTTGGTACCACAACCTGAACATCATCTAAAATAAAAATACACACCATGTATTAAAAATATGCAGGCATAAATCTATTACCTGAATCTGTGGTGTCCGACACTGACCTGTTGTGATGCCAGATTTGAGCACTTCTTTCACCTCTCCTTCCTCCACATCCTGAGGTACCACAATACTCTGCTCCCCTTCTTCAGGAGTGGTGGGTTCCTGGTTTCCTCCGACAGAGCGAGTCTTTTCTCCCCTATGAGAATGAAACAAAAGGTATACTTAGCACACAGATATTTGTGGACAGAAATATGAATGTGAAACATTGCTTGGAAGTGGTGTACACTTGTCTGTTTGGGCAGAGTTCCAAGTTGAAGACATGATTAATGCCCTTAACCAAGTAGGAATACTTACCTTTTTTGGACAAGTTTCATACATGGAGACACTCCAAGTATCCACTGGAGCACCTGTGTGGGTCACCCTAAAAAAGTGCTCTGGTGTCCCACACTAGTAATCCAGAGTCCAGATGTGTAAACCGCTCCTTACATTCCACTGAATCAAGTTTGCAATTCATTCTAGTTTCAAAGACATCCTGACAACAATGTCTTAAATTTCTTTTTATACAAATTATCATGACCAAATGTAGTTAACCCTGCATCTGGAAAAAACATTATATTTAGTTGGCAAACGAACGATGTTTCCTATGACCGATTACTGTGCCCACGAACATGAAAGTAGCCATTTTAAACTGTACAACAGTAAAGAAAAGCACATGGAGCAGCACGCAAGTAATAATAAGAATAGGAACACACGACAAGTACTTACTTTTTAAAAGCACTTTCTTGATCCTTCTATACTGATCCTGCTCCCTTAATTTGAGGTCCGACCAGTGTTTCCTCAGTTGTTCCTTGGATCGTCCTACCCCAAAATTCCGGCGCAGACTCTTCACAACTTTAGTCATGATCTCGGCCTTTCTCACATTTGGGTTTAGGTACAGACCATACTTCCCATCATAGTCGGCCCTCTTCAATATGTTGACCATCTCCACCATCTCTTCAAAGGACATATTTGCGGCCTTAAATATCCTGGATCGAGATGTTTCTTACTCCGGACTTTCCTCCTCGTTACTGCTATTAAGCACCTGCTGTGTCTCCGCCATGTTCCTCTCCCATTGCGCCGAAAGACACGGGGCAGGGAATATTCTAGAAAGAACGTCAGGAGTGGGCGACGCAGGCGTAGTTTCACGCATGCGCAGTGTAAATAAAGCGTAACATGCGTGCCTCGTATGTACGATCTGTGAGCGGAGGAAGGAGGAACGGAAGCGACGAACGTAATAATGAAGATAACATTTTAACTTGGAACATGAGTGGCCTATACTGATTCTAGGTTGAGGCCTATATTGGGATTAGATTAGGAGAGTTTAGCCTGATATTAGTGTTTTTGTCTTTTGTTTCGTCTTGCAGCAAAAATGAAACAATTTAAAGACCCAGACTTTCTCAGCGAATTCATAGACAGGTACAGGGATATGCGCAATTTGTGGGAGGTGAAAAACCCCTTACATTGCAACAAACCAGCAAGGAAGGCATCGACGGAGAAGCTGCTGGAATTTGTGAAGACTTGGTTCCCCGACGCAGACATCGAGCTTGTGGATAAGAAAATTGGTAGTTTGAGAAGCACGCATAGGAAGGAGCTTCAGAAGGTCCATAAGTCCATTAGGTCAGGAGCAGCAGCAGAAGATGTGTATGTACCCAGTCTGTGGTACTTCAACAAGATGCGGTTTCTAGAAGACCAGATTGAAGCCGGCCCCCCTTCCATCCACCCTTCCCTCAACCCCAGCTGAGGCTTCCGAGGACCAATCTGGGCCTTCCATCCTGGAAGAAATTGAGGAGCCCAGATGGAGCCCGGTATAGTTTTTTAAACTTTTATTTGTGGGAAAATAATTGTTGTTAACTAGATGTTATTATTGCAAACAAATGAATGATTTACCAAAAAGTGTTTTACATATCAATAGACAGTAGGGGCCAAAAATGATTGGGACAAGAATGAAAAATGCTGGGCTCAGAATGATAGTCTTTTCTATTTATTAACATTTCATTTGCAACAGTCATGAGCTGAAAATTGTGTGTGATTGATGAACCAAAAACTAAAACTGTCCCTTTTTCATACACAAGAAGACCTCAGCCAGGATGAGGCTCTGGAATCTGGCACACAGGAGGAAGCGGGGGGAAGTGTCAGCCAGGAGGTGGAGGTTAGTGTCAGCCATGAGGTGGAGGGGCCCAGTCTCACCCAGTCCTAGGTCCCTCCCCTCCGCCTTCCACCCAAAAGGCCCAGGAAGGGAAGGAACGTGGAGGAGGTAGTACTTGTCCTCAATAAGGATGCTAATAATGCCCTGAAAGCCCCCCTTGATGCTGTAGAGGCCTATGGCATCTATATAGCCTCAAATTTGCAGCAAATGGAGGAGGGCCCATTCCACAAATGCGAGAAAATAATTTTGAGGCCATCCAAAAGGGGTTGAGTGGCCAAATGACGGATGACGTCCACTTATGTACGCTCGCCCATCCTCCTCCTCCTCCTGCCACAAGTCCATCTCCAGGGCCACAGCCTGCAGGAAAGGCTGCAGGGAAGGTTGCACGGAAGACAAGAAAGTGATTGCCTGGCTTCAGTCTGGTCTGACAGAAGACTCAGGCTGTTGTAGTACCACAGCCTGGGGACATATATGTCATCTGCTGCTGTTCGAGATCTCTGGGAGTCCTGGACCAGATTAAGCTAACCTTATATATGGACTTCTCAAGCTGCCAATTTTTTCATCCACAGAGTTGATGTCTGCCCTGGGGGCCAAAGGCTTCGCAAATAGCAGCTGTTTCTCCAGCGTTGCCTTCCCTCTTCATTTTGTTATTATGAGCCAGAATAAATGGAGATTTTTTTATATGAAAATACTTGCCGATGTGTAAAAAATGTTATAATAAAAAGCGTAACTGCACTGATCTCACCAATATTAAATATATCTTACCACAAAACATGTGAACAAATGTTATATGTGATACATCAAAAATTATTAAATAATCAATACATGTAAACTAATATTTACAACTAATAAACTAATTTAAATTTCACCAAAGTGATAACTAAAAAATAATAATAATCGTGTATTCAATGAATAAGCAGTTCCATTGATCCTCTGTATGAATTGATCATCTGAATCCCACGTGCACAAATTCACATCAGTGATAAATAGTGGTTTATGCTGGGTTAACCATTCCAACTATTATTCGTTATACCTTCACACTATTCTTGATATCTCATGGAAAGCATTGTCTGCTTTCCATGAGATATCAAGAATAGTGTGGAGGTGCAGTGGGGATGGAAAGTATTCAGACTCCATTAAATTTTTCACCCTTTGTTATATTGCAGCCATTTGCTAAAATCATTTAAGTTCATTTTTTTGTACACACAGCACCCCATATTGACAGAAAAACACAGAATTGTTGATATTTTTGCAGATTTATTAAAAAAGAAAAACTGAAATATCACACGGTCCTAAGTATTCAGACCCTTTGCTGTGACACTCATATATTTAACTCAGGTGCTGTCCATTTCTTCTGATCATCCTTAAGATGGTTCTACACCTTCATTTGAGTCCAGCTGTGTTTGATTATACTGATTGGACTTGATTAGGAAAGCCACACACCTGTCTATATAAGACCTTACAGCTCACAGTGCATGTCAGAGCAAATGAGAATCATGAGGTCAAAGGAACTGCCTGAAGAGCTCAGAGACAGAATTGTGGCAAGGCACAGTTCTGGCCAAGGTTACAAAAAAATTTCTGCTGCACTTAAAGTTCCTAAGAGCACAGTGGCCTCCATAATCCTTAAATGGAAGATGTTTGGGATGACCAGAACCCTTCCTAGAGCTGGCCGTCTGGCCAAACTGAGCTATCGGGGGAGAAGAGCCTTGGTGAGAGAGGTAAAGAAGAACCCAAAGATCACTGTGGCTGAGCTCCAGAGATGCAGTCAGGAGATGGGAGAAAGTTGTAGAAAGTCAACCATCACTGCAGCCCTCCACCAGTCGGGGCTTTATGGCAGAGTGGCCCGACGGAAGCCTCTCCTCAGTGCAAGGCACATGAAAGCCCGCATGGAGTTTGCTAAAAAAACACCTGAAGGACTCCAAGATGGTGAGAAATAAGATTCTTTGGTCTGATGAGACCAAGATAGAACTTTTTGGCCTTAATTCTAAGCGGTGTGTGTGGAGAAAACCAGGCACTGCTCATCACCTGTCCAATACAGTCCCAACAGTGAAGCATGGTGGTGGCAGCATCATGCTGTGGGGGTGTTTTTCAGCTGCAGGGACAGGACGACTGGTTGCAATCGAGGGAAAGATGAATGCGGCCAAGTACAGGGATATCCTGGATGAAAACCTTCTCCAGAGTGCTCAGGACCTCAGACTGAGCTGAAGGTTTACCTTCCAACAAGACAATGACCCTAAGCACACGGCTAAAATAACGAAGGAGTGGCTTCACAACAACTCCGTGACTGTTCTTGAATGGCCCAGCAGAGCCCTGACTTAAACCGAATTGAGCATCTCTGGAGAGACCTAAAAATGGCTGTCCACCAACGTTTACCATCCAACCTGACAGAACTGGAGAGGATCTGCAAGGAGGAATGGCAGAGGATCCCCAAATCCAGGTGTGAAAAACTTGTTGCATCTTTCCCAAAAAGACTTATGGCTGTATTAGATCAAAAGGGTGCTTCTACTAAATACGGAGCAAAGTGTCTGAATACTTAGGACCATGTGATATTTCAGTTTTTCTTTTTTAATAAATCTGCAAAAATGTCAACTTAAATGATTTTAGCAAATGGCTGCAATATAACAAAGAGTGAAAATTTAAGGGGGTCTGAATACTTTCCGTCCCCACTGTATAAGGAATAATCGTTGCCAAACAATTTGGGAATCTTCAAACATAGAGTGGAGTGGTTAACCCAGCATAAACCAAAGGCACTTTTTTTACTTGTTTCTGGTGAGTGTCCATTCTAGAAGGTGGTAATATCGCACGAATTGGTGAAAAGTTTTTTCCAGTCACGGATGTGAATTTATGCACATGGGATTCAGATGATCAATTTATACAGAGGATCAATGGGACTGTTTATTCATTGAATACACGATTATTTTTTAGTTATCACTATGGTGGACTAAGGAAAATTAGTTTACATGTACTGATTATTTAATAATTTTTGATGTATCACATATAACATTTGATCGTGTGTTTTGTGATAAGATATATTTGATATTGGTGAGATCAGCGCAGATTCATGCATAGCATGAATCTATCCATGGCCGTTGCTGCCGCCCCCTATTCAGCCGCCCGGTCCCTTTTCAGGCGCCTGAAATACAGCGGCGGGGGTGTTTTTGAAGCACCTGATTAGAGCCATAGGCTCTAATAAGCATCAAAAAAGGTGACTGGCGAGCGCCATGCTTGGCTCTCGCAGTTCACCCAGGTGTGTTAGAACAGCAAATGAATATTCACTTTCCTAACACTGAACTGCCTCTACACCAATCAGGTTCTCAGGTCTGTTACCCATCACCTGATTGACTGAAATGACAGGCGCTGTGATTGGACACCTATCGGGAGGAGAGAACAGGAAGAGACACATGGAGGACACTGCTCACCGCCGTCACCTGCTACCCCACCGAGACAGGGTAAGTACCCTCTCTGCCTTTAATTCTCACGTTGATGTGCTTGATAGCTGGGTCCCCCAGCACGGAGAGGCCCCGCGGCGTTGTTATGCCTTGGGGTCTACTTCCTGGGCCTTTGTCCCCATTTCTGCATCTCGGACCTGCATCCATGTGAGTCCGCGCATGCGCAAACTACTGTCTTCATCTCGCCTGGGGAACTTCCAGCCATTTCCCTTGTCGGCGGCCCTCTGACGTCACCGTGCCGGATGACGTTGTAACGCTGGACGCCGCCGGAGCCGGGGGATTGTCTAGCTGACGGATCCCCAGCTGGTTAGGCATCACAGCTGATCTGGGGTATCTTGTCTGATACTGAGATGAGCCTCTTGGTCAGCTGATGCCTCTCATCTCCATGATTGGGCCACTTCCCCCCCAGGAGGCGTGCACCTCCTAACTCACTAACACTTACCCTGTTTCCCCCAAAATAAGACCTAGCGTGATTGTCGGTGATGGCTGCAATATAAGCGCTACCCCCCAAATAAGCCCTAGTTAAAGTCCTTGTAGGTCTTATTTTCAGGGTAGGGCTTATTTTTGGGGAAACAGGGTAGAGCTTATCTGGGGGTAGGGCTTATATTGCAGCCATCACTGACAATCATGCTAGGTCTTATTTTCGGGGAAACAGGGTATATATCCAGTTAGTATCATTAGCAGCTGCTACACAGCCAGGATTTCCTTATTTTTTAGGGGGAGACGGTCCTCACAGCTCTCTGGAAGTAAGTTGTTTTTTTATTTACTCTCTTATATTTTGTCTCTGACTAGACATTATTACTGTGCTTATGAGCACACTATCGGGGCTCGGCTCAGCCCTTACTTCTCTGAGCTGGCCGCTCAGATGTCGGCTAATTGCCAGGTCCCATCTCTCTCCACAGTTACCCAGCTGTCGTTGATTCTGCTCGTCAGTCCTGCCTACTTAAAGCCGTCTAGCTCACTTGATCTCTGCCTTCGCCTTGGTCACATCACAAGAAACCATCTCCTGCATTCCTGTTTAAAGACTGGCTTTGCTGACATCCCTTCTGGCTCCTTATCCTGCTTGCTGTTCCTCTACTTGGATCCCTGATTTCTGGCCTGGCTGATTACCCGATCTGGTTACTGAACTCTGGCTTGGCTGATTACCTGATCTGGTTACTGAACTCTGGCTTGGCTGACTACCCGATCCGGTTACTGGACTCTGGCTATGCTTTGACTATGCTTATTCTATTTACCTTTTTATTTTTATTAATAAACAAGTGTGATTTTACTGTACTTCTGTCTCGGTCTGGTTCATGGTTTCTGACAGTAGGCGAAGGCCATGAATTCAGAAGATACAGCCAATCCACTTGTTGGTAATATTTTTTCCAGATTGGATGAGCAAGATCACCGCATGGATCAGTTTGCCATGGCATTACAAATGCTCCTGAGTCGCACGGCTCACCTGGAATCTCCCACTGTGGCTGCTGCAGTACAACCTGAGTTGCAGGCCATCCCTGCTCCTGCGCCAGTCTCTGTGCAGGAACCGCCTTGAGTATTACCTCTATAAGAGGTATGTCTGGTTCCGCCCCGCTTCCCCAGCGATTTGGGGGCAATCCAGTTCAATACAGAGGGTTTCTCAACCAAGTTGACATATACTTTGAGATGCTGCCCCAGGCGTTTCCCACAGACAGAAGCAAAGTAGGGTTTGTGATATCTTTGCTTTCTGAGAGAGGCTTGGCCTGGGCTTACCCTCTATGGGAGATGCAAAAACCTGTTGTCTTGAGTTACCCTGAGATTGTGGCCTCCTTTAAAAGGGTATTTTTACATTCCGCTTCTGCTGCCAAGTGCCTCATGTCCATCAAACAGAGTACGAGAACTTTTGCCGACTACGCCATTGAGTTCCGTACTCTGGCAGCAGAGGTTGCTTGGATCAATGAGGCCCTCGTAGCTGCTTTTTCTCATGGTCTCTCGGATTCCATCATGGATGAGATAGCAGCCTGAGATATATACCCACTGAGCTGGAGAACTTGATCTCGTTTGCCATCCTCATTGACTCCAGACTCAGAGAAAGACTTTCTTTTAAGGAACCCTTGCAGAAGCCTCCTGTACGTTTGCCTCCAAGCTTTGCAGTCCCACCCGTGCCTCCCTCACCTCCCATGCCTCCTGGTACTGAGTCGGTCAGTGAAGATGAACCCATGTACTTGGGCTTCATGCATCTCTCTGAAGATGAGAGAGCCTTTAGGAGGAGGGAGAGATTGTGCCTTTATTGTGGCCAGGCAGGTCACTTTTTGAAGTTTTTTCCTACCAGTCTTGGGAACACCCGAACCTTGAGGTCCTGTCATGGACAGACCTTAGGTGGCGTTGTGTCGTCCCCAGTTATCCAGAAGGATAAGCCCCTGGTTTTGGTCACCTTTTCTTGGGCTAAGTCGTCTATCGAGATACAGGCTCTAATCGACTCTGGGGCTGCAGGCCTGTTCATTGATGCTGCCTTTGTATTAAAGTACTCGATTCCACTGCAGCTGCGTGAAACTCAACTTGCCATTGAGGTTCTTGACAGGAGAACTCTACAGCCTGCCCATGTGACTCATGAGACGGTCCCATTGTCCATGACCGTAGGGGCTCTTCACCATGAGATAATCCAATTCCAAGTGATTTCCTCTCCTAAGTTTCCGCTGGTTATTGGTTATCCTTGGTTACAGAGGCACAACCCCTCTTTTAATTGGCTCCGTGCTGAGGTTCTCTCCTGGTCACCACAACGCAGCGAATCATGCTTCCGGAAGGTAGCCAAGGTCCTGTGTACCTCTTCACTCTCCTCCCTGCCAAAGAAGTACCGTGATTTTAGCGATGTCTTTGACAAAGGTCAAGCCGGTAGTTTGCCTCCACACCAGCCGTATGATTGCGCAATTGACCTTCAACCTGGTGCCACTCCCCCTCATGGCCGGGTTTACCCTTTGTCGGTCTTGGAGGATAAAGCCATGGAGGAGTATGTTGCAGACACACTTTCTCGGGGTTTCATCCACAAATCCTCATCTCCTGCTGGTGCTGGTTTCTTCTTTGTGAAGAAGAAGAGCGGTGAACTAAGACCTTGTAGTGATTATAGGGGTCTCAATCGTTTCACGATTAAGAATGCCTACCCGATCCCGTTGATTACAGAGTTATTTGACTGCCTCGAGGGAGCAACGGTTTTCACTAAGCTTGATCTGAGAGGGGCTTACCAATCTCGTGAGGATTAAGGACGGCGACGAGTGGAAAACTGCGTTTAATACCAGAATAGGCCATTATGAGTATCTCGTAATGCCTTTTGGCCTTTGTAACGCCCCGGCAGTTTTCCAGGAATTTATTAACAAAGCCCTCCGAGATTTGTTGCAGTTATGTGTGGTGGTTTATCTCGATGATATCCTCAGATTTTACAAGTCCCTGGAGAGCCACCACACAGATGTCTGTCATGTGCTTCAGAAATTAAGAGAGAACAATCTCTATTGTAAACTGGAGAAGTTTTAGTTCCATCGGGAACAGGTTAAATTCCTGGGCTATGTCATTTCCACTGCTGGTTTTTCGATGGACCCAGTGAAACTTTCGGCAGTCCTACAGTGGCCTCGACCAGTGGGGTTTCCTGGGTTTTGTCAATTATTATCGGAAGTTTATTCGTAACTTCTCATCTCTGGTCAAGCCCCTGACCGATATGACCAGAAAGAACGGTAACCCACAGAGTTGGTCTCCGGAGTCCATTAAGGCCTTTGAAAGTCTCAAGGCTGCCTTTGTTTCTGCTCCTGTGTTGGCACATCCTGATCCTACCGTTACCTTTTATGCTTGAGGTTGATGCTTCTGAGACTGATGTTAGCGCCCTTCTGTCTCAACGTCCTACCTCTGAGAGTGCTATGCATCCTTGTGGCTACTTTTCCAAGAAATTGTCACCTGCCGAGTGCAATTACGAGATTGGTGACAGAGAGCTGTTGGCAATCATTTTAGCCCTGAAAGAATGGAGACATCTCTACATTCCTACTGACCATAAGAATCTCACATTCTTGTCTGAGGCTCCCAGAAGGGCACGATGGGCTCTTTTCTTGTCAAGTTTCAATTACATTGCCTCATTCTTACCCGGTACTAAGAATGTAAGGACTGACGCCTTGTCACGACAATTTTCCTCCACTTCCAATTTGGAGTCGGTTCCGGTTCCTATGATTCCTCCTGATCATATTCTGGCTATGGTTCGCACCAGTCATACTTCTCCTTTGGGTGACAAAATTCTTGCTGCTCAGGTCAATGCTCCTCCTGAGAAACCTTGTGACCGCTGCTTTGTCCCAGAGTGTCTCCGTACTGCTGTGGTCCAGACTTACCATTCTCCCAAGGCAGCTGGCCACCCTGGTAAGAATAAACTTGTTTGGGCCATTTCCCAACAATTCTGCTGGCCTAGTCTACGTGTTGATGTAACTGCCTTCGTAGCTGCCTGTTCCGTGTGTGTTCAGAGTAAGACTCCACTACACCTTCCAGTGGGCCTCCTACAACCCATACCCAAGGGAGAGAGGCCCTGGACCCACCTGTCTATGGATTTCATTGTGGAGTTGCCCAACTCCCAAGGCAACACAGTTATCCTTATGGTGGTTGACCGGTTCTCAAAGATGTGTCATTGTATTCCACTTAAGAAGTTGCCCACTTCTAAGGAACTGGCTTCCATTTTTGCTTGGGAGATCTTTCGCTTACATGGGCTACCCAAGGTGATTGTCTCAGACAGGGGTAGTCAGTTTGTGTCCCAGTTCTGGCGAGCCTTTTGTGCACAGCTGGGAATTCAGCTTGCTTTCTCCTCTGCGTATCACCCGCAGTCTAATGGGGCCGCAGAATGAGCAATGCCTATGTTGCTAAATTTCTGACCATCACAACAACTGGTCAGACCTATTTCCATGGGCAGAGTTTGCTCACAACAGTGCCTTGAATTCTGCTTCCTGATTGTCTCTGTTTATGGTGAATTATGGTTTCCAACCTTCCATGTTGCCTGACTCATTTGTTCTGCAGAGTATTCCTGCGCTAGAGGAGCATCTCCACTTGGGCACAAGTCCAGGAGGCTTTGCGTCATGCTAATGATAGGTACAAACTCCATGCTGACCGCAGACGCCTGTCTGCGCCTTCCTACCAGGTTGGGGACATGGTCTGGGTGTCATCTCTCAACCTCCGACTTTGTGTTCCCTCCCTGAAGTTCGCACCTCGGTTTATTGGGCCTTTCCGTATCCTTCGCAGGATTAACCCAGTGGCTTACGCGTTGGACCTTCCTCCTAATATGAGCATCTCAAATGTGTTTCATGTCTCCTTATTGAAACCTTTGGTCTGCAACCGCTTTACCACCTCGGTGCCACATCCTCACCCTATACAGGTTGAGAACCATGAGGAGTATGAAATACAATCCATTGTTGACTCGAGTAGGTTCCATGGGCGCATACAGTACCTGGTATATTGGAAGGGGTACGGTCCGGAGGAACACTCTTGGGTCTCATCCTTGGACGTACATGCCCCTGTCCTCCTCCGTGATTTCCATAGACGTTTTCCCCTCAAGCCCAGTGGTCCTCCGAGGGGGAGGGGTCGTTGAGGAGGGGGTACTGTCAGGGCTGGGCTCAGCCCTTCCTTCTCTGAGCTGTCGGCTAATTGCCAGCTCCCATCTCTCTCCACAGTTACCCAGCTGTTGATTCTGCTCGTCAGTCCTACCTACTTAAAGCCGTCCAGCTCACTTGATCTTTGCCTTCGCCTTGGTCACATCACAAGAAACCATCTCCTGCGTTCCTGTTTAAAAACATCCCTTCTGGCTCCTTATCCTGCTTGCTGTTCCTTTATTTGGATCCCTGACTTCTGGCCTGGCTAATTACCCGATCTGATTACTGAACTCTGGCTTGGCCTTACTTACAGACTCTGACCCAAACGGATTCTGATGTGTACCATATTGTACTAATGATGATCATTCTGTAAGTATCTCTAGATTCATAATTGCCCGTCCCTTCTGCCCCCATGCTGTTTCCCAGATTGTTGCTTGTAATACTTTTCTGCTAATAATACAATATGTGCAATTACTTTTGCTGTTGTATTATTAGACAATAAAGCTTGCATTAAATCATCCCCTGAAGAAGGAATTTAACTATTTCAGAAACATGTTGGGATTTCTGAATCCATACATAATTGATCGACCTCCTACCATGAGACCAGCTTCATGATTCAGAATTCAGCTGTATATTGTTGTAATATGACCATCTTTGGTTTTAACCACGTAAGGACCGAGCCTCTTTTTGAGATTTGTTGTTTACAAGTTAAAAAATGTTTGTTTTTTTTTGCTAGAAAATTACTTAGAACCCACAAACATTATACATTTATTTTCTAACACGCTAGAGAATAAAATGTCAGTCTTTGCAATACGTTCTGTCACACCGTATTTGCGCAGTGGTCTTACAAGCACACTTCTTTTGGAAAAAATATACGTTTTTGAATTAAAAAATAAGACAACAGTAAAGTTAGCCCAATTTTTTTTATATTGTAAAATATAATGTTATGCCGAGTAAATTGATACCCAACATGTCATGCTTCAAAATTGCGCCCACTCGTGGAATGGTGACAAACTTTTACCCTTAAAAATCTCGATAGGCGACGTTTAAAAAATTTTACAGGTTGAGTGTTTTGAGTTACAGAGGAGGTCTAGGGCTAGAATTATTGCTCTCGCTCTACCAATCGCGGCAATACCTCACATGTGTGGTTTGAACGTTGTTTATATGTGGGCGCTACTTGCTTCTGCACGCGAGCTTGGCGGGATGGGGCGCGTTTTAAAAAATTTTTTTTCTTAATTATTTTACCTTTTATTTTTTATTTTTACACCGTTCTTTTAAAAAAAAAGTCACTTTTATTCCTATTACAAAGAATGTAAATATCCCTTGTAATAGAAAAAAAGCACGACAAGACCTCTTAAATATGAGATCTGGGGTCAAAAAGACCTCAGATCTTATATTTACACTAAAATGCAATAAAAACAAAAACAAAAATATGTTGTCATTTAAATTTTTTTTTTTTTTAAATGGCCCTTTAAGAGCTATGGGCGGAAGTGATGTTTTGACGTCGCTTCTGCCCAGCAATGGTATGGATCTTCCCCTCACTCGTCTCCATACCCAGCATGGATGAACATCCGATAGCCGCTGCTCGGGCGGAGGGCACCCCTCTCCTGCCGCCGATAAAAGTGATCTTGCGGCGACATCCGCCACAGAGACCACTATTATCGGAAACCGTACCGCCAGCCGAAAAAGAGGATACCGGGGTTATGGCAGCTAGCTGCTGCCATAACAACGATATTCCTCTTTAAAATTAGGACGTATATCGGTGTGCGGTGGTCTGGAAGTGGTTAAACATTGTTGTATGTAAAATTTATCAATTGTGCCTACTAATAATTTTTGTACTTTTTTATATATGTCTCATACTCCTGTATCTGAAAATATCCCTTGCCCATAAAATCCCTGGGGCACACGTCTCTGCTTTTTTTCCCAGCATGTACTAGGGACTAGGGATTTGCAGCGGACATGCTCTTCATGGTCCCACTGTATGTAGTAAAAACACCCTCACTTGCCTGCCCCCAGCATGTTCTAGGGACTATGGCATTTGCAGTGGACGTGTTCTCCATGGTCCCACTGTATGTAGAAACACTCTCTCTTGTTTGCCCGCAGGATGCACTAGGGACTATGGAATTTGCAATGCACATGACTGCAACTAAAATGCACTTTTCATAAACAAGTGAAAGTGAAGGGAAAAAAAATGAAAGGTTCAGAAGCTCACAGATGATGTTAAAGGAGACAGAAACACATTGAGAAACTATTTATGAAAGAGATTACAGGACCATTCGGTAGCGGATGTGTATGGATTATTGTTGGAGAACAAGGATATCATTTAGTTTTACTTTAGGTTAGCATTTAATGGTGTTCACATGCACTTCAATAAATGGTCGATTTCTCTTCCAATAGGAATAATCGATCTATAGTTAGCAATCCATTTAATCAATATGCCATACACAGGTACGTGGATTTCGATTGATAGTTAAGATAGGATTGTAACTTACCATGGTAAATTATTGATCGTTTCTGTGTTTCCATTATGTATTCCCATAATCTGATCAATCAAAATAGGACTGTATTCATGAACAAAGTATCTCAGTGCTGCCAATTGATTCAGAACGATTGATACATTTGAGTCCTAGCTGATTGACTCAGTTTGATGGATTCTGCTTTAAATCGAGTCTAAATCAATCAGAATGGAAGTTGTAGTTATTAGATTGTGGATTTGATTGTTTTGGTTAAATCACACATTGATAGGGTGGAATAGGAGGATAATAAGATCAAAGTGTGTATAGCCACCATAATGCTGCAGAAAGATTCATACACAAGGCACATCTAGTGGAATAGCATATTTCAATGTATTTACAGAGGATTGTATTAATGCCCTGTACACTCGATAGGATTTTCCGATAGAAAATGTGTGATAGGACCTTGTTGTTGGAAATTCCGACCGTGTGTAGGCTCCATCACACATTTTCCATAGGAATTTCCGACACACAAAGTTTGAGAGCTTGCTATAAAGTTTTCCGACAACAAAATCCGTTGTCGGAAATTCCGATCGTGTGTACACAAATCCGACACACAAAGTGCCACGCATGCTCAGAATAACTTAAGAGGCAAAAGCTATTGGCTACTGCCCCGTTTATAGTCCCGACGTACGTGTTTTACGTCACCACGTTCAGAACGATCGGATTTTCCAACAACTTTGTGTGACCGTGTGTATGCAAGACAAGTTTGAGCCAACATCCGTCGGAAAAAATCCATGGATTTTGTTGTCGGAATGTCCAATCAATGTCCGACCGTGTGTACAGGGCATAACACTTGAAATTAAAAATGTATAAATACTGTACAGCCTTCAGAGAAACAGACACTAATTTATAGTTAATGTTAAACGTATAACACTCTAACAGATGCGATATGAAAACAACATTTCATGGATATACATAAATTACAGATCCTTTACTTCACACTGATGTATTGTTCCCCCTGTTATGCCCTGTACACACGGTCGGATTTTCCGACGGAAAAAGTGCGATCAGATTGTGTTGTCAGAAATTCCGATCGGGTGTGGGCTCCATCAGACTATATCCGTTGGAATTTCCAACACACAAAGTTTGAGAGCAGGCTATAAAATCTTCCGACAACAAAATCCGATCGGTTAAATTCTGACCGTGTGTACACAAATCCGGTGCCACGCATGCTCAGAATAAATTAAAAGACGAAAGCTATTGGCTACTGCCCCATTTATAGTCCTGACGTACGTGTTTTACATCACCGTGTTCAGAACGATCGGATTTTCCGACAACTTTGTGCGACCGTGTGTAGGCAAGACAAATTTGAGCCAACATCTGTCGGAAAAAATCCATGGATTTTGTTGTCAGAATGTCCGATCAATGTCCGATCATTGATCAGTGTACAGGGATCAGTGTACAGGGCATTAGACATCAGCAAAATACTGTACACAAATAATTTTGAACAAGGAACATGGTTTGTTTTTACTTAAAGTGATTTTAAAGACAAAAGGTTATTAACCCTAATGCATCACCTGCATTAAAGTGATACTAAAGGAAATATTTTTATTTTTCAAAAGTAACAAACATGTTATAAGTTTGCCTGTTCTGTGCAATTGTTTTGCACAGAGCAGCCCTGGTCCTCCTCTTCCGGGGTCCCCTGCCTCTCTGTCCAATGAGGAGAGAGCTCTCATGCACAGCACTGGCTCAGATAAAAGTATTTGTATCGATCCATCTCTGTGCCTGTCTGCAGCAGCGCTTGTCTTCTCTTCCTCTCTCACACAGGCAGCAGCAGGAGCCATTAGCACTCAGCCCGGCTCGAGCCAGCAGATCTGTCCCCATAGCGAGTCTTTTGCTTTGGGGACACACACAGAAGAGAAGGAACAGACAGCGCCGGAAGGGGGCCCCAGAAGAAGAGGTTCAGGGGGCAACTTTGTGCAATACTATTGCACAAACCTGGTAATTATAACATGTCTATTATTTTCATTTTAAAATTTGAGACTTTAATATCACTTTAGGATCAATATTTTGGGAGCTGTGGGAATAACTGATATGCCTCTTATTTTGATTCTATTCTGGTGAAAAGATATTCTAAGTCACAAAGTGACTCCGGTGCTGGTCATAAACCTGAAAATTGAGTTGCTTTATTACAGATTTTAACCACAATAAGGAACCAAACAATAAAAGAATAGGTGAAAATCATTAGAAAATGTCTGCTCAGTTGGTTTTCAATAATTTGGTTACTGGAAACTAGGAAACAGTTGAAATAAAAAGCTGAGAAAAATACACCAAATTGGCAGGAAACGGTCATGTGCATGGCTAACACCAGTGGTTTGGTAGACTGTCTAGGTGGCCAAAACCTGTTTCTACTGTCAGCTTTCTGGCTGATTGATTTGTCTCTAAACAATGTTAGTAACATTTACAGTATATACACTTGAATTTTACTGGTACCATTTCCTTATATCAGTGGTGCACTTATCTGGTAAAACTAAGTTGCCCATTGATTTTGCCTGAGGTTCCCCACACATGCGCATGTTGTTCTGTTGGAAGTACTCACACATAAGCAACTCTGTATCTTGGCCTAGGGCCCTTTTCAAAACAAAGATCAGATATCACTATCCACAGGACACCACATCATTCACCCAGTGCTTCTGTGTTTTATGCTCCACTTATAAAATGTAAAGGGTTTTCTGCATAACATGGCAGGGCACACTCAGAAATAGGAGAAGAGCTCAGTCACATGACAGTTCATGTAACTGGGCTCTCCTTTTCCCCACACATTTTCATTTATTCTCTGAAGCATGTGAAACAGAAGACACCACTGTGCTTTATAAAGATTTTTCTTTTGAAATGCAATGGTATGTCAATGGTAAGGCCTTGCCACTAGTTTATAAAGAGCTGTCACTATCAGTGAAGCAAGCCATCATTAGGCTGAAAAAACAAAACAAACCCATCAGAGAGATAGCAAAAACATTAGTTGTGGCCAAATCAACTGTTTGGAACATCCTTAAAAAGAAAGAATGCACCGGTGAGCTCAGCAACACCAAAAGACCCGGAAGACCACGGAAAACAACTGTGATGGAAGACCGAAGAATTCTTTCCCTGGTGAAGAAAACACCCTTCACAACAGTTGGCCAGATCAAGAACACTCTCCAGGAGGTAGGTGTATGTGTGTCAAAGTCAACAATCAAGAGAAGACTTCACCAGAGTGAATACAGAGGGTTCACCACAAGATGTAAACCATTGGTGAGCCTCAAAAACAGGAAGGCCAGATTAGAGTTTGCCAAACAACATCTGAAAAAGCCTTCACAGTTCTGGAACAACATCCTATGGACAGATGAGAATAAGATCAACCTGTACCAGAGTGATGGGAAGAGAAGAGTATGGAGAAGGAAAGGAACTGCTCATGATCCAAAGCATACCACCTCATCAGTGAAGCATGGTGGTGGTAGTGTCATGGCGTAGGCATGTATGGCTGCCAATGGAATTGGTTTTCTTGTATTTAGTTGATGATGTGACTGCTGACAAAAGCAGCAGGATGAATTCTGAAGTGTTTTGGGCAATATTATCTGCTTACATTCAGCAAAATGCATCAGAACTCATTGGACGGCGCTTCACAGTGCAGATGGACAATGACCCGAAGCATACTGCGAAAGCAACCAAAGAGTTTTTTAAGGGAAAGAAGTGGAATGTTATGTAATGGCCAAGTCAATCACCTGACCTGAATTCGATCGAGCATGCATTTCACTTGCTGAAGACAAAACTGAAGGGAAAATGCCCCAAGAACAAGCAGGAACTGAAGACAGTTGCAGTAGAGGCCTGGCGGAGCATCACCAGGGATGAAACCCAGCGTCTGGTGATGTCAATGCGTTCCAGACTTCAGGCTGCAATTGACTGCAAAGGATTTGCAACCAAGTATTAAAAAGTGAAAGTTTGATGGATGATTGTTAATCTGTCCCATTACTTTTGGTCCCTTAAAAAGTGGGAGGCACATATACAAACTGTTGTAATTCCTACACCGTTCACCTGATTTGGATGTAAATACCCTCAAATTAAAGCTGAAAGTCTGCAGTTAAAGCACATCTTGTTCGTTTCATTTCAAATCCATTGTGGTGGTGTATAGAGCCAAAAAGATTAGAATTGTGTTGATGTCCCAATATTTATGGACCTGACTGTATAAGCCATTTATGGACTTATACAAAAAAACAGCAAGTAATTCATACAACACAATCCCACTTAAATAAGACCACTGTTGCTGGTAATAACTTCTGTGCCAATCCAGTTGACTCTCTATGTGCATAAACACATACAGTAGTTAACTAGTTTCAGCGTTGTGGTAGCTGGATACATACAGCATACCAGGTAGAAATCTAGTTTGTTGTTTCACTATGTGGATAATCTCTCAACAATCAACTCTTCCAAAGTTGTTTAAGGAGTTTATGCAGCAAATGTTACCAGGTGGTTAAGCTCCGAAACTTGCTGACTGGCATGTGTCACTCTCACAGCCACTCTACACTTTTTTCAACTGTCATTCACAACCAGACTCCCTCCTCTGTGGAATTTCAAAGCGGATAGGTCTAATCAGAGAGTACCAAGGTACCAAAATGTAACATATAACAACCCCCACTAAGGTTTCCTCAAGGCCCCAAGATCCTCTGAAGATCAAAACCAAAGGACAAATAAAATGCAATACCATATGAAATTAGTTTCCCACTGTGCACTATATCACTTTTCCCTAATCAATCACTATTGCATATGCATGCAGGATAATGTTGGCACCACTGAAAAATTGTATGTTCTGTTATGACTTTACAGGATACAAATATACTTATTCATCTCTAATATAACAATTTAAATCTGAACCAATGATAAAAACTACGGGGCAAATAGTGCTTAATTTTCCTTGTCAAAAGAAGTTTATTGAGTATACAATGTTATAAAGATACATAAAGTAAGTTTACAAGGATCTATAAAGTAAGCTCATTGTTTTACAGTAGGGTTTATATAGGTAAATATCATGAAATTTCAAATATTAAACATTGGGTTCACGTAAACCTAAATTAAAGATATATATAATTTCCTTAGTTACTTTTGTAGGTATTTAAATGATTTATACCTACTATACATATTGTTTACAAGTAGAGTGTATATAGGTCAAATAAATTCTGATAATGAGCTTTAATCGTAAGGTGGAGAAAAGGAAAGAGAAAGAAGAAAAAGGGTTGAAAGGTAGAGGTATGGTCCACAAGGTTGTCCCGCTCGTCAGTTTATTATTCTTTTTAATTCTCTTTGAAGCCTTAGAATGGGTGTCTCTGTAAGTCAATTAATCTGTTACCATGGCAACAGGACAGAGTCATTGAAATTTGACAGGAACTGTTGTTTTATCCAAGGGTGCCAAAGTTTTTCAAATTTTGGAATTTGATTTTGATCGATGGCTACCATCTTAGCATGGGACATTGTATTATTCATTCTGTGAATTGTTTCTGCTAGTACCAATGTAGGAGATTTACATGCCTTGGCCACTGTTTGTTTTGCAGCCGTTATTAGTTGGATCATAAGTTTGAATTGAGAGAGTGTTAACCATTCCGGTTTTAGATTAAGTAAAGTTAAATATGGATCTGGTTGTATTATCTTTTTAAATATTTTAGATGCAATCACGAAAACTTCCTTCCAGAAGGTTTGGATTACTGGGCACGTCCACCATATGTGTAAATATGTGCCTATTTCTGGGCATCCTCGAAAACAAAGAGCTGAGGTATTAGGTGAATATTTTGCCACTCTAGCGGGTACAAGGTACCAGCGAGTTAGGACTTTATAATTTGTCTCCAGTGCTAAGATGTTGGGTGAAGATGACTTAGATGTGAGCCATATGTTAGACCAGTCCGTGTCTTCTAAAGTTCGTCCCAGGTCCTCCTCCCACCTCTGAACGTAAGAGGGTCTATTAAGATTTGCTACTCCATATAATTGATTATAAAGTGATGAAATTGTACCTTTAGCAAGTGGATCTTTTGTACAGATTGATTCAAAAATGGATAATTGGGATAATGGTGTATCCCCCTTTAGGAATGGTGTATAGAAATTTTTGATTTGGAGATATCTAAATATCTCAGAGTTTGGTAGATCATATTTTTCTCTAAGCGATGGGAATGAAAGGAATGATTTAGATGCTATGAAGTCATTTAGTGTCTGAATGCCTGATGTTGTCCAAGCTTTAAAAGAATTTGGGTAGATCCATGCCGGATAAAAGGCCGGATTTCTGATAAAAGAAAGGAGAGGATTGTGTGGAGATTGTAACTGATATTTGGTTTTTAGTTTATCCCAGAGAGATAAGAAGTGTTTAGTTATGGGATTATGAATTTTAAAGCGGTCTTTAGGATCAAGCCATAATAAATTTGATATTAATAGAGGGTCATTTTCTGAAGCCTCTATAAATACCCATAATGGGATTTCCTGTTTTGCATGGTATTTGGACAGACTGGCCAAATGTGCTGCTCTGTAGTAGTTAGTAAAATTAGGGTATCCCAGGCCTCCTTTATTTTTGGGAAGATGTAGTGTGTGTATAGGTATACGTGGTTTAGAAGAGCCCCATATAAACGAAGTTGCTCTTTTTTGTACTATTCTCAAAAAATAGGAAGGAATTGGAATAGGGAGGACTCTGAATAGATAAAGCAATTTGGGTAGAATAGTCATTTTGATTGCATTAATTTTCCCTATCCAGGATAAAGGAAGTTGCGACCATTGTTTTATTAGATTTGTGATCTGTCTTAATACAGGAGGATAATTGGTTGAGAATAAGTCAGAATGAGATGCTGTTAAATGAATTCCAAGATATGGGATTGATTTTTCTGCCCATGTGAATGGGAGTGCAGCCTTAGCCGGGATCAATTCCATGTTTGTGAGTGAAATATTAAGCACTAGGCATTTCTTAGGATTAATCATAAGGCCGGATAGGGCTGCAAATCCATCAAGAGCTGGTATTAAGTTAGGACCAGAGACCTGTGGTGATGATAGAAAAAGTAATATATCGTCTGCAAATATACATAATTTGTGTGTAATACCTCCTACTTCAATGCCAGTTATAGTTTGGTTTGTTCTGATGTATTGGACCATGGGTTCGAGTATAAGGGCAAATAATAAGGGAGATAATGGGCAACCCTGTCGGGTACCTCTTTCGATATTAAAGGCTTCAGATTTGTATCCAGCATATTTTATATAGGCTTTGGGTTTATTATATAATGCTTTGATCCATGTTAAAAAGTGGGGTCCAAAACCCCATTTTTGTAATGAATATTGCATATATTGCCAGGATACTGTGTCAAATGCCCTCTTAATATCGAGAGATAGAAAACATAAAGGGATTTTCCGTTTTTTAGCAATATGTGCCAATAACACTGCCCTGCGTATATTATCGCCTGCCTGTCTATTTGGCATGAAGCCTACTTGATCTCTATGTATTAATTTTCCTATAATGCTATTGAGGCGTTTTGCTATTATTTTTGCTAATAATTTAATATCGAGGTTTAACAGAGAGATAGGCCGATAATTCACACAGGAAGTATCATCAGAAAGGGGTTTTGGGATCATACAAACAATTGCCATTAGTGTTTCTTGCCGAAAAGAATGTCCATCTAGAAGTTTGTTAAAAGTTTCAGTGAGAATGGGAGAGAGTATTTATGAGAATGTTTTATAGTATAAAGCCGAGTAGCCGTCTGGGCCTGGTCTTTTGTTATGTTTTAGGTCTTTTATGGCGTTAGCAACTTCATCTATAGTTATAGGTTCATCCAAACTGCTTTTTTGATTCTGAGATAACTCAGGTAAGTTTATTTTTGAGAAGAAGGATTCAGCTTCTGTAGGATTAAATTCATTGTTTGTCTTGTATAAAGTTGCGAGATGTGAGTGAAATTTATGGACTATTTTAACTGGATTACAAGTGTAAACATTTTTTGATAATTTCAAACGTATTGGTTTGAAAGATTTGTTAGTTGAATTTAATGCCCGAGCCAAATATGTACCAGGTTTGTTTGTATTCATGTAGAAATTGTGTTTGGAGCGTTTGAGGGATTTATCAACTGACTCAGTGAGAAATAGATCATATTCCAATCTAGATTTTTCCAGATGAGATTTTGTACTCTGAGATGGATTATCTTGAAATGATATGTAGGCTGCATTAAAATTGAGTTCTAGTTTTTTTGCTAGATTTTTGCGTTCCCTTTAAATAGTGCCATTTGTCTTTGTATTGTACCACGCAAGACAGGCTTATGAGCTTCCCACAGTGTTATTGGGGAGATGTCTGTTGTATTATTAATTGATATGTATTCCTTTAAAGCTTGTTCAATGGCCATCTGATGTAGTGGGTGTTTGAGCATTATGTCCGGTAAGTACCACGTTGGGTCATGCGCTTTTGGTATGGCTGAGGCTATAGTAGTGTATACTGCATTATGGTCAGACCACGGAATCGGAATTATATCTGATGCAATAATTTCTGGTATCATTCCTATTGTTAGAAAAATATGATCTATTCTGGTGAAGGTTTGATGAGGGTGCGAGAAATAAGTGAATTTCTTTTTCATTGGGTTACTTTCTCTCCATGAATCTACCAGATTGTATTTGGAAAGAAGTTGAGAAAAAGGTAATCTAGAGGTTATTTTGGATGGTGTAAAAGGTGATTTATCTAGAAATGGGAGGAGGACCTGGTTCGAATCCCCACACATTATCACTGTTCCTATTTTGTGTGTATTAATCACTTGTAATATATGTGAGAGGAATGGTGTAGGTTGTTTGTTAGGAGCGTAGTAGGAAATCACAGTGATTGCTGTATCCATTATATAACCCATGAGTATCAGGTATCTACCTTCTGGGTCTTTAATTTCTGATGATAAGGTGAATGGTGTGGATCGGTGAAATGCAATTAGAGTTCCCCTTTGCTTGGTACAGGCAGAAGCCGTGTAAATTTGTTGATAAAAAGGAGAAATATATTTTGGAGTAGAATCTTTGGTGAAGTGTGTTTCTTGGAGGCATACTATGTGAGCCTTCTTGTTATGGAAAGTACGGAAGGCTTTGGTCCTTTTTTGAGGGACATTTATTCCCTGAACATTCAGGGAAAGTATATTCAGTGGTGCCATGGCAATAGATCAAATAGTTTTGACTTACTTTTTGTTATGCAGAGCTGACTGCGCAGATCAACCTGTGTGGACTGAAGAGATGAATAGATAGAAAAGAAACCAGTGAATTCTGGAGTAAAGAGTAAACAAAAAACATATGAGATTAAATGATACATTGTATAAATTATTTTTTGCAAGTAATCACAATTTACCCGTGAAAGAGTGTAAATATCTCTCTCAGGGGAATAAGTGCCTTCGTCACACTCCCACATAATATGATTGGGAGAATGAGGAGGGCTAATGGGGGTACACGGATCTTCCGCTTACAGGAGAGAAGTGCTATGTCAAAAGACATCAAAATGATGTTTCATTAATTGGAGTGCAGAATATAGTTTTTGTTGAAATTATTTATTCCAGGGTGGTTGTATATGGTTAGTCTTGCCCTAGGCTAAATAATTCAGTTAGAAAGGTACTGTTAATAACTTTGGTATTGATGAAGATTGAAGATTGAAGATTAGATTTGAATTATTTTGGGATTTTAACCATTTTAGAGTAAACAATTACATATTTTATTCATATGTAACTGTTTAGATATGTTAACTCATAAAATTGAGGTTGTATTGCTTCAGATTAGAATAAACAAAAACATAATTCTAGGAACTAGTTAGATAATAATATATTTGTTTTAAGAAAAGAAAGAAAAAGCTTCCATTACTTCTGGATTATTGAACATATTTGTCCTAAAAAGTAATAAATCTATTATTACCTGATAATATATAACTGAACAAGAATTTCCTTATTTCACTTATATATTCTAAGGCTATATGAATCAGAAGTAATAAGAAATATAACTGGAATGTAACATGATCCCACACAGTGTGTGACTATCAGAATGCAGTTACATTCAGTTATAAATATAGGTTTTTTATAGAGAACCATCTCTTAGTATAATAAATGAAGAGATATGAGGAATTAGGATGTCAGTCCATTGAATCTTCTTGGTCCATGGATGATGTGGCATAACGGCCTCTTTTGTGAGAATGATGATTCCCATTTTGTTCTGAAATTTTCTGAGTGCTGCCTGAAGGTGAAGATGACGCCATTCTTCTGCGTGTGGGAGAGTTGCTGCTTGTGGGTTCTGTCAGATTTAATTTTAAAAGGGTTTGTTGTAGTTCATCTGCTGATCTGCTTCTGTAAATTGTACCTTGGTAGTTAAATCTGACTGAAAAGGGGAAGCCCCATTGATACATAATGTTGTGGCGTTGCAGTTCCATTAGTTGGGGTTTCATGGATCGTCTTTTAGTAATAGTAAGTTGGGATAGGTCAGCAAAAATTTGATAATTGTGTCCTTGAAAATTAAGTTCCTTTTTTTCTCTTGCAGCAATTAGTATTTGTTCTTTCGTTCTGTAATAATGAAATTTTGTGATTATATCACGTGGGGGTCCATCTTTCTTTTTGGCTGTGAGGGCTCTGTGTACTCTGTCCAGTTCTAAACGTTCAATAGGGATATCTGGCTTTAGTTCTTGTAATAGAGCAGTAATAGTAGATTGCAGGTCTGTCACAGTTTCAGGTATTCCCCTTATGCGCAAGTTTGAACGTCTGGCTCTATTTTCGTAATCTTCGAGCTTAGTTTGAAGTATTAAATTCTCTTTTTTTAATTGTTCCAATTCTGTTATATTTTCTTGGGTTGTAATTTCAATTTCATCCATTTTTATTTCTAAGGCTGCGGTGCGGTTTCCCAGCTCTCTTATTTCTTTGGTTAGGCTTTTTGTTATTTGGTCTGAGGTTTGTTTTAAAGCCTTATGAAGCATCTTTTCAAATTGTAATAATATTTCTGGGGATACTGAGGAGGCTTGTGGAGAAGTTTGTGAGAGGATTTGTTCTGTATCTGACTCAAATGGAGAGTCTTGCTGTGACATTTTCTGTCTGTGAGAGCGCCCTGATGCTGTATCTTGTGAGGTGACTGGAGCTGCTTCAGCTGCAGTGAGTGCCTGTGAGCTCTTTGTGAGGTGATTTTTATTTCTGCCACGGTTTCCTCCCAGTACCATATTTTCTGCCCAAACTTTCACAGTTTGTTCCCTGGGGCAAAAAGGTTCAAATGGATACCTTTTGAGCCTGCAGGCTCCGCTTTGTCCTTCTCTTCTCTCCTCAGCGGTGTGGAGCTCTAACAATGCATGTCTGCTCTGCTAGGCTCCGCCTCCTGCCCCCAATAGTGCTTAATTTAAAGATCCACTGCGTTTCTCTTTTGGATAGATTCAATGTTACCTCCTCTTCAGTCAACTGTTGTGTCTTTTCCATGCATCATCTAAACTGTTCTGAAACACTGTGAGCTGTTACTCTGTTCTGAACATTTGCTGCTATCTGTGGTAATCCCAGGCGCTTACCAGTTTTAAATATACTTTCATATACTCTAATATTCATGACATGTTCAAATAAAATAACATGTAAACCATTAAACAATACTGCATTTAAGTCATTTTTTTTAAATATCGGTGCAGGGCACATTACTTACAGTCAATGCAATGTGTCCCTTGTGCTGCTGGCCCCGGCTTTCAATTGAATCTTCTGTCCTCTGGTCCTCCCTACCCCCACCTCTGTTCTTTTCTTTTGAAGTGGGAGTTAAAATAATTGTGAACATACTGTTATAGATACAGTTATAACTATGCAGGTATCATAACTGTTTTTTGCTCAGTTTCAGATATGATTATTCTTTTTTTTTTCAAGGTTAAAAAATTCTGTAATGTGACAATGCATCTCTTCTTCCTGATAGTGTGGGGTGGGGTTACAAGACATTGCACAGCATGTCTGTATTTCATAGTCTGTTCAGCCTGTGGCAAGAAGTGGGTTGTACTTGAGAAGGGGCGTGTTCAAGAGGCAGGCTGTGATTTGAAGGGAGTGTGTGCCTGAGACAAGTTGTGATTGGTTGGGGGGCATGATGGCTAAACAAATTATCCAATATAGGCATGCTGTGTGTCTGCACAGTGCCCTGTACCTCAGAATGGATAGCCAAAGAATGCAAACTAACCATGCAAGTACAGAACAGCTTCTGTACTTTATGTGGTCAGTTTACTGATGACTATTTCAGATAGAAGTGCATGAAAATCATAGAGACTTTGATTTATAAAATACACATATGGGAACACACACATTGAAAAAAAAATATTTAGGGTAAAATATACTTAAAAAGTGGTAAGGGATCTTTCAAACACACTTATCAAGAGTGCCAATGATGCCAGCCCTTTCTGAGCACTTCCTTTATTCAGAGACGTTGTACTATAGTTTCTTGTGCCTGATCGTTTACAAAACATTTTTTGACTAAACAGGCTTTACGTTGATGCAACTAAAACACTTAGATCACTAAAATTGAAGATAATTTGCAACATTAATTTAATTATAAAAGTCTCTTTTTATTTCTGCAGTTTTTAATAAATAAAATGTGGTGATCCTGCCATGTGGGCACTTGTGCAGGTAATTCCTGTCACAGGGTGGCAACACTCTGTCCTTTTCTCTGAACTGCTTTCCTGTCACAAGCACTTCCAAATAGGGACTATAAGCACATAATTATAGGCCTAAACTATAATACAAAAATGAAGAATGTAGCATTCTACTGCAAAATGCCACACAAATATGCTGGGTGTAGAAAATGAAAATGACAATAAAAAAAACATAACTGTGTTCTTTAGTTTTGTAAAGAGTGGGAGCATTAGAATATCTGTCAGTTTTTTATTGCTGGAACAAGAAGTAAGGGGAAACCTCCCCAGGGATAACAAAGACAACAATAAAAATCTTACCCTCTATACCAGGGGTAGGCAAGAGGTCAGGATCAAAGATCCTGGAGGGGGGAGGGGTTTACTCAGCAGCGCCTTTTAAAAAAATACAATAAAACCTATCAAGCTCTCAATAAAAAGAAGACATGAAGAACGCATAGTGTGTCACAGTAGTGTCCTCTGCCCCCTTCACATAACCTTCCACAGTAGTGTCCTTTGTCCCCCTCACATAACCTTACACAGTAGTGTCCTCTGCCCCCTTCACATAACCTTCCACAGTAGTGTCCTCTGCCCCCCTTCGCATCACCCCTCACAGTAGTGTCCTCTGCCCCCCTTCACATAACCTTCCACAGTAGTGTCCTCTTCCCCCCTTCACATAACCTTCCACAGTAGTGACCTCTGCCCCCCTTCACATCACAGCTCACAGTAGTGTCCTCTGCCACCCTTCACATCACCCCTCACAGTAGTGTCCTCTGTCCCCCTTCACATCACCCCTCACAGTAGTGTCCTCTGCCCCCCTTCAGATCACCCCTCACAGTAGTGTCCTCTGCCCCCCTTCACATCACCCCTCACAGTAGTGTCCTCTGCCCCCTTCACATAACCTTCCACAGTAGTGTCCTTTGCCCCCTTCACATAACCTTCCACAGTAGTGTCCTCTGCCCCCCTTCACATCACCCCTCACAGTAGTGTCCTCTGCCCCCTTCACATAACCTTCCACAGTAGTGTCCTTTGCACCCCTTCACATACCCTTCCACAGTAGTGTCCTCTGCCCCCCTTCACATCACCCCTCACAGTAGTGTCCTCTGTCCCCCTTCACATAACCTTCCACAGTAGTGTCCTCTGCCCCCCTTCACATCACCCCTCACAGTAGTGTCCTCTGCCCCCTTCACATAACCTTCCACAGTAGTGTTCTCTGCCCCCCTTAACATAACCTTCCACAGTAGTGTCCTCTGCCCCCCTTCACATCACCCCTCACAGTAGTGTCCTCTGCCCCCCTTCACATCACCCCTCACAGTAGTGTCCTCTGCCCCCCTTCACATCACCCCTCACAGTAGTGTCCTCTGTCCCCCTTCACATAACCTTCCACAGTAGTGTCCTCTGCCCCCCTTCACATCACCCCTCACAGTAGTGTCCTCTGCCCCCTTCACATAACCTTCCACAGTAGTGTTCTCTGCCCCCCTTCACATAACCTTCCACAGTAGTGTCCTCTGCCCCCCTTCACATCACCCCTCACAGTGGTGTCCTCTGCCCCCTTCACATAACCTTCCACAGTAGTGTTCTCTGCCCCCCTTCACATAACCTTCCACAGTAGTGTCCACTGCCCCCCTTCACATCACCCCTCACAGTAGTGTCCTCTGCCCCCCTTCACATCACCCCTCACAGTAGTGTCCTCTGCCCCCATTCACATCACCCCTCACAGTAGTGTCCTCTGCCCCCCCTTCACATAACCTTCCACAGTAGTGTCCTCTGCCCCCTTCACATCACCCCTCACAGTAGTGTCCTCTGCCCCCCTTCACATAACCTTCCACAGTAGTGTCCTCTGCCCCCCTTCACATCACCCCTCACAGTAGTGTCCTCTGCCCCCCTTCACATAACCTTCCACAGTAGTGTCCTCTGCCCCCCTTCACATCACCCCTCACAGTAGTGTCCTCTGCCCCTCTTCACATCATCCCCCTACAGTAGTGTCCTCTGCCCCCTTCACATAACCTTCCACAGTAGTGTTCTCTGCCCCCCTTAACATAACCTTCCACAGTAGTGTCCTCGGCCCCCCTTCACATCACCCCTCACAGTAGTGTCCTCTGCCCCCCTTCACATCACCCCTCACAGTAGTGTCCTCTGTCCCCCTTCACATAACCTTCCACAGTAGTGTCCTCTGCCCCCCTTCACATCACCCCTCACAGTAGTGTCCTCTGCCCCCTTCACATAACCTTCCACAGTAGTGTTCTCTGCCCCCTTCACATAACCTTCCACAGTAGTGTCCTCTGCCCCCCTTCACATCACCCCTCACAGTAGTGTCCTCTGCCCCCTTCACATAACCTTCCACAGTAGTGTTCTCTGCCCCCCTTCACATAACCTTCCACAGTAGTGTCCACTGCCCCCCTTCACATCACCCCTCACAGTAGTGTCCTCTGCCCCCCTTCACATCACCCCTCACAGTAGTGTCCTCTGCCCCCATTCACATCACCCCTCACAGTAGTGTCCTCTGCCCCCCCTTCACATAACCTTCCACAGTAGTGTCCTCTGCCCCCTTCACATCACCCCTCACAGTAGTGTCCTCTGCCCCCCTTCACATAACCTTCCACAGTAGTGTCCTCTGCCCCCCTTCACATCACCCCTCACAGTAGTGTCCTCTGCCCCCCTTCACATAACCTTCCACAGTAGTGTCCTCTGCCCCCCTTCACATCACCCCTCACAGTAGTGTCCTCTGCCCCTCTTCACATCATCCCCCTACAGTAGTGTCCTCTGCTCCCCCCCCCATAACAGTGTTCTCTGTCCCCTTCACATGCTGTGTAGGTAGCACTTTCTACCCAGCATGTGTACAGCAGAGTGGAGATCAGGAGACAGCATAGTGCTGGGTGGATGGAGGCAGATGCCAGAGTTAACATTTCATAATAACAAGCTGGTGATTGGTTGCTAGGACCGCCTAGCAACCAATCACTGAGGCAGCTCCTGCCCCCACCCTCCATCCAGCACCATGCTGCCCACCCGCTCTCCGCTCTGCGGTGAACAGGAGAGCGAAGGAGGCAGAGCCGTGTTAATTATCCACCTGTCGGCTCCCGGCAGTTGACCAGCAAATCGCGATTAATGACTTGCCAACCCCCACTTGATACCTATTCTCTCCAAAACAAAAAAAAAAAGGTTTTGGCTGGAGCTGGGCTTTAACATAGTATTATCCCATAAGGAATCCTATTTGAATAACACTAGATGTAAAACAGGAAGCTTTTCTTTAGGGTTCTTTCAATTAGAGATGACACTTTTTAGAACTTGTTCTTTGTAACAGCATTATAAAGGTATTGTATGTCTTTACAAGTGAACGTTGGACAAAGCACCATAGATGAACACTGAACCACCTGAAGTTGCTTGCCCAGTCAAAAAAAGTACAGAAAGCATTCCTAGAGTAATTTATAACTGGATAAAAGGAATATAGTGATGTCTCTATACAATCTGTGGTATGTTAGTTTGGCTCTGGTCACATTTGGTGTCTGAAACTAATGAAAACAGCAAAATGTCACCTTGATCTAAACCTGTCCCTAATCCTTCAGGATGACATTGATATATCCATACATATCCATACTTCTGTTAGACAGAAGGTGATGGGATCAGTGCTGTTAGATGGGGAGAGAAACTAAGTGATGTTTACATTACCCAGGCCATCCTTTCAGTGGCTTTTTTGTTTTTTTTAAATGTGACTGCGGTTACTATGACCAAATCTATTTATTACATTTACTTATATAACACCGACAATTTGCATATATATATATATATATACCGTATTTATCGGCGTATAACATGCACTTTTTTCCCCTTACAATCAGGGGGAAATCGCAGGTGTGTGTTATACGCCGTTCCCCCTCCGACTGTGAGCGGAGGAGCGATCGCCGCCGACATTCATACATAGCCGAGTGTACTCGGCTAGGTTCGGCTAGCTCCGCTCACAGTCACGTCCAGTCCCGCTCTATGATGGACATAACATAGGGACTGGGCGTGACTGTGAGCTGAGCAGAGCTAGCCTAACCTAGCCGAGTACACTCGACTATGTATGAATGTCAGCGGCTCTCGGCTCCGCCCGCAGGGCTACGAGAGAAGCCGAAAAGCAGCCGAGAGCCGCCGAGAGACACGGGACCGGCTCTGTGTCTCTCGGCGGCACCATATTTAAAAACGCCAGTGACACTACAAGGCTGCAGTGTCACTGGGCAAGCCTGCAAATGACACAAGGCTGCAAATGACATAAGGCTGCAGATGACACAAGGCTGCAGATGACACAAGGCTGCAAATGACACAACAAGGCTGAAAATGACACTGGACAAGGATGCAAATGACACTACAAGGCTGCAGATGGACACTGATAAGGCTGCATTGATGGGCATTTAAATGTAAGTTTTTTTTCCTTAAGTTTTTTTCCTTAAAATTCACACACATCCACATACATAACACTCTGGCCTCCAGATAATCTAAAATTGCTGTGGGCAGTGCCTCCCACTTTACTTTTTCAGTTGTCTTTTATTATAAGTAACACAGACTTGAGCAGGGCTTTCATAACCTCTATGTAGCGACCTCTTGTGTGCATAGTTGGGTAGTGGAGATAGAGGCTTGTTAGAAGCCTGGGTGTGAGATTTACTTTAGGACAGGCTGGAAGGCTCATCAGGTCAGGCCTCTGGTACCTCCCCTGTTTCTAGAAGCTTGGGAAAGTTTCTAGAAGCTAGCGGGGCGGAGGCCAGGAGATGCTCATCTGAATATTTATGGAAATCTGGCCAATCCCCAGGCAGGAGCCCTGGTAAGGTGACAACCAGCCTATAAATATTAAGGGGCCTGGCCAGCAGGGGAGTCGGGTGGAAAATGGATGACTGAGGTGCTGCTGTGTAGCCTGGGAGGGGGCCCCCGGAGAAGGAGGGTTCTGCCCCCAGACTGGAGGCTGGAGGAAAGCTGACAGAGGGAGTTCCACTGCCCTGCAATACACGCGAGAACAGGACAGCCTGCATAGCCAGGATAAGAACCAGCCCAGCCCAAGGCCTGAAAGCAGTCAAGGAGCTGCAGGACAAGGACAGTGTGAGTACCTCTACACCAGTGGTGGCATGTGCATTGTGGGTGCCCCCCCCCCAACCCTACCATCACCCCCTATCCATGTGCCCGGCCCCTTTCAGGACGCCAGGTGCATGGATTCCCATGGCGGGGGTGGGAGGAGGTGGTTTCTTTTGAAGCACCTAAATAGAGACGGAGGCTCTAATAGGATACACAAAAGGATGGGCTCGGGGCATAGAGAGTGCACCCCGATCCCACCCAATTGTCTGACCATAGCGAATGAAGTTTCGCTATTTTCACACTAAAGTTCCTTTAGTCCAATCAGGAAGCAGGTTGGTGAGGCCTGTTTCCCGTTTGGACAAAGCGCCAGGTGATCCTATTGGATGCCTGGTGCTTAGAAAGACAAGATACACGCTGGAGAGACACGCTGGAGCGACACCTCCGCCACCGCTGCTGCCCGCACAGGAGACACAGGACTCGGAGGAGACTGCCCGCAGCCTCGCACACAGGAGGAGACTGTCTGCAGCTCCGCACACAGGAGACACCATCACAGCCTGGTATGTACCTGGCCTCCTGAGTGGGGTCCCTGGATGTTGTCAGTGCCGTGCTGCGCCTCCGTGGGGGGGGCTGCAGACTTCCCCCCAGGACCTATAAGGGAGAAGTCTGCTAGATGCAAGTTCTTTGCAAGTCTTTAGGGCTTACCCAATTTCTTGTCCTGGGATTAGATACCATAGCCAGATGGGCTGGAATTTCTTGCTAAGGGGACCAAGAGCTACTACAAGTTGGGACTGCTGAAAATCAATTTTTAGGGGACAACAAACTCATAGGAGGGGATTATTGCACTATTGCATGGTTGGTGTTCCTGCTGGAACACAGTCAAGTCTCTGTTGTGCAAGGTTGTACCCAAACAAAATTTATGTCCTTTTTTTCCCACAAAAAGAGCTTTCTTTTGGTGGTATTTGATCACCTCTGCAGTTTTTAATTTTTGCACTATAAACAAAAAAAGATCGACAATTTTGAAAAAAAACAAACAATATTTCTTACTTTATGCTATAATAAATATCCAAAAAAAATGTAAAAAAAATAATTTCTTTATCAGTTTAGGCCAATATGTATAATTCTACATATTTTTGGTAAAAAAATAAAAATAAAATCGCAATAAGCGTATATTGATTGGTTTGTGCAAAAGTTATAGCGTCTACAAAATAGGGAATTTTATGTCATTTTTATTATCATTTTTTTACTAGTAATGGCGGCGATCAGTGATTTTTAGTGGGACTGCGACAGATCAGACATCTAACTGACATTTTTGACAATTTTTTTGGAACCAGTGACATTATTAGAGTAATCAGTGCTAAAAAATATGCACTGACATTGTACTAAAGACACAGGCAGGGAAGGGGTTAACATCAGGGGCGATCAAGGGGTTAAATGTGTTCCCTCACTGTATGTTCTAACTGTATTGGGAACTGTGTAACTAGGGAAACACACAGATCCATCTTCCTGCTTAGCAGAAAGACAGGATCCGGGTGATCTCCCCTGTCAGAACGGAGATTTGCCTTATTTACACAAGCAGATCCCCGTTTTGTCACTGCGGAGAACAATCGCAGGTGGCCGGCGGACATCGAGTACGCCGGACCCACTGGCTGACTCCCCCGCTGGCCAATGGGAATGCGCACCCTCAAAAGAGAGATCCCGTGCTGCCACCAACGTACACCTACGGCGATTCGCGGGATCGTGCCACCTTGCCGCAGTATAATGACGGAGGCTGGTCAGCAAGCGGTTAATGTAAAACATGAAAGACTGCCATTGTATTACTCAACACTGCCAAGCACTTGTAGGACAATTAATGATCTAGACCAGTGTTTCTCAACTTCAGTCCTCAAGGCGCCCCAACAGGTCATGTTTTCAGGATTTCCCTCAGATGAAACGGCTGTGGTAATTACTAAGGCAGTGAAACTGATCAAATCACCTGTGCGAAATAATGGGGAGCCTGAAAACATGACCTTTTGGGGCGCCTTGAGGACTGGAGTTGAGAAATACTGATCTAGGCACCAACGTCTATCATCCTGTATAATCTGGTGGAAGCACAAGCAATAATTATTTCTTTTTAAAAGTGCTGGTGTAATATATATTTTTTGTTTGCTTATTCAAAGAACAAAATGATAAAGCATTGTACATGTTTCTGCAGATAAACAAATGATTTTGCACCCTAAAGGATATCGAAAAGCAGGCAGCTTGACCTAGGAAACAAGATAGAGCCAGAGTACAAAATAACATTGTTCAACCTATATCTGTGCATTAATCACGCTCTGCTATGCAAACTGCACAGTTCAATTGAGGCCAGCTGTGGATATCAGATCATCAGTACAGCCCTGCTGTACAGTTTACGTTAAAGGGATTTTTTTTTTTCTGATCCTAATGTTTTCAAAGAGGAGCTGAAAAAATGCCTGCCTGTCACAGGGCTGGGAGGTCAAATAGATTTCACTGTGTTCCCCCTGTTCTGTGGCTTTCTATTATGCAGTGCTGCCTGTGCATTAGCAGCTCATCCTCATTATGTTGAGTTGACAACACATTTACATTGTGGAATGAAGCAGTTAATAACTCTTTACAATTCCAATACGTTTTTCATCTGAGTACATTGTGTCTTTGCAATTTGTTTGTCCCCTCCCTAGCCCTGCTGTTCTCTCTGTTCTTGAACCCTAACGGGAACAGAAGCACTTTCTATGTCATGAATGTAAACGGGCCTGGGATAAGCCTGCAGTCCTCTGGCACAGGACCAGGCACATGAGGTCACCTGAGGTGAAGCTCTCCTATTATATGGGTGTCAGGTCCTGTATGTGTTTGTGTTCAGGATATGACAGGCGCTTTCACGTATCATTGTCTGCCATATTCTCACAAGTGTGAAATGCTATAAGTATATCCTTCTATATTATTTATGTTTATTAAAAGGAAAAAACAATTTACACAGCTTAAAGTGTTATTGAAGCCATTGGATAAAATTTAAATAACATAGCCATGCTACATTATAACCTGTTCGCTAATGCATGTTGTTTTCAGTCACTTCCATCTTCTACAGGAATGCTTTTTTTATACTTCTTCTCTACTCTTCCTTTGCTGTGGTAGTTTCTCCCACTATGGACACATCACAGATTGCACACTCCCTAGCTTAATGCCAGGTTCACATAGGTGTGTAGCAAAGTCTTTAATCTTCTACCGTCTAATGAGGACCTCCAAGGCCAAAGATAGCTGATATCCTTCAATATGTAGAGGGTTGTGAGGCATAGTGGGTGCAAAGATGGTGAAAGTCATTGGGTGCCAGTCACTTCTTGGATGTAAAAGAAGTTTTATTTCTTTTAACGGTCCTTTTTTGTATTTTTGGGGGAAAGAGAGTAAGGGCCAGGACACCCTTAAGTAGTTGTAGATTCAATTGGCAGACTACGAGACTTCAATAGGAGGACAGCCGTGCAGAGAAAGGCCCCAGCAAAACGCCACATCTGCACATGCAGGAATGCTGTCTCCTATGGCAACAGTTTTTAACAGTTCCTAACCCAAATGTAACAGTTCCTTCTGCTTCACTACAACTGCTCCTTGTAGTTCTTCAACATTGAACTCACAGTCTCTAACTAGACCCTCTGATTCACTGATTCTGAATCCCTTGAGCTCCTCCAATCTTTGCGGTGGTACCTCCCTCAAGCGTCACCCACGCTTCCCTGCTGGGTTCCTAGCTTGGCACTCCAGATACTTCTCAAGCTTCACCCCTGCTGACCGGCTCGGTCCCTGGCTTGACACACAAGGTTGCTCTGCAAACATCACCTCCGCTGGTTGGGTCCCTGAGTTGATCACCGCCTGAAGTTTCCCGATTCTCCACCGTGCCTGTTCGGTGAGAATACTGCTCCGGTACTTGCTTCAGTTACTCACTGTGGACCCTGGTAAAGGTGGTTGGTTCCTTATTGGCGACAGCTCCCCTTCTACCACCGACCACGACAGGTTCTCCGGCCGACAGAACCATCACTGTTGGTTGGACTGCAAGCCGCAGTCCCAACCCTGTGCTGCCCTCTTATTTCTGGATAGGCCCTCACACAGCCTTGCCCCCAGGATAGGCCCAATCTCTGGCCTAGCAGCCTGGGACGTACAACACACATCCACCCAGACAGCTGTCCAGGTGACACAGAACATAGATCACCTGACTCCACCCAAATATATAGGTGCTCCCAGCAGGCCAAAGGATTCAAGAAAACCCCTGCCCATTGGCTGGGATTCCCCATATACCCATAACCTGACTTTGGGTTGTCCTCATATCTAGTACCACGAAGTACCCGGCCACCTAGTGGTAGAAGAGAAAAGTGCAACAAGGCCAAACTTAGGGAGAAATCAATGTATCTCTATCAATCAACCAGGATAACTACTCCTGGCAAGTAAATTTGTGAGGAGCTCCCTGCCTAAGCTACAGGGTGCTACATGTGCAAATTGGATGCAGTTTTCACCGCATCCAATTCACATGACAGGCGAGCGTGACCGGCTCTCAATTTAGCCAGTTCACACAGATCCGGGGCGGCCGCCGAGCTGATTGCAAAAGGGTCCTGTGCGTTTTTGGGTCCGGTTCAGGTGTGAATTCAGGCAAAAATTCATATCTGAATTGCACCTGAACCGGTGAACAAAAAACGCACCAGACCATAGGCACGAAACTGCAGCCACACATATGTGGCCTAAGGGCCTTATGTCCAGCCTCTATGTTCAAGCAAAGAAAGGCCGAAAAAAAGAAGACAATAAAAACCACCATGTGCATTTTAAGGTGACCACAAGTACTCATATAATATGTAATCCAGTCATCAGCGCTTTCTAGAGTGTTTTTGGGCACTCTCCCTGGTTAGAAGTTGCTGGGAGCACATCACCTGGTGCACAGAGCAGGAGATAATTTTAAAAACTTATAGAAACCTCTACAAGTGGCATAAATAAGAATGAATGACATTTACAAAGATAGCAAATGGATAATTGGTGATTAAAGCGGAGTTCCACACAAAAATGGAACTTCCGCTTTTCGGAACCCTCCCCCCCTCCGGTGTCACATTTGGCACCTTTCAGGGGGGAGGGGGTGCAGATACCTGTCTAAGACAGGTATTTGCACCCACTTCCGGCATAGACTCCCATGGGAGTCTACGCCTCTTCCCATCCCCACCGCGCTGTCTCCTGGGAATACACAGCTCCCAGGAAAGAGCGGGGACCACTTGGGACGAGCAGCGCGACTCGCGCATGCGCAGTAGGAAACCGGGAAGTGAAGACGCAACGCTTCACTTCCTGATTCCCTCACCTAGGATGGCGGTGGCAGCTGCCGAGAACCGAGCGGGTTCTCGGCGTCCCCTGCCGACATCGCTGGACCCTGGGACAGGTAAGTGGCCATGTATTAAAAGTCAGCAGCTGCAGTATTTGTAGCTGCTGGCTTTTAATATCTTTTTTTTTTTGGCGGTGTGGGTGAACCCCCGCTTTAAGGGCTTAATACCACTTTAAAGAATAAATGCATGTATCTACCCCACCCCCACCCCTAACTGAACTCATCTAGCCTACCCACTCCTCCCCAAATACATACTTACCTTACAATTATGTGGACTCCCCAGATGCACTTATTTCCAAATCATGCCAGTGGCCTCCAGTGCTTATTTACATCCCACATAGCTCCCATCTGTCCCTCATTAAGAGCGCTTTTACACTGCCCCGCTGGAGCTTCCCAGTAGCGTGGGTTGCGCGTAATGTTTGTTACCCAAACTTTCCTATAGACTTTGGTCTAATACCACTTTAAGGAATACGTGCATGTATCTTCCCCACACCTTAAGTGAGCGCACCTAGCCTACCCACCCTTCCACAGACACATACTTACCTTACAATTATGTCTGTGGACGCCAGTGCTTATTTACAATCTTGTCAGAAAATCTTCAGTGCACAGGTCATGTCTGTGCAATGGCCTCTAATAGGGTTCAGTTGGGGTACTGTGCTTTATCTATCTGAGCCCTAGCTAGGCTAACCTTGACCACACATCCCTCCCCAGATGCACTTATTTCCAAATAATGCCAGAGGCCTCCAGTGCTTATTTATATCCCACATAGCTCCCATCTGTCCCTCATTAAGAGCGCTTTTACACTGCCCCGCTGGAGCTTCCCAGTAGCGTGGGTTGCGCGTAATGTTTGTTACCCAAACTTTCCTATAGACTTTGGTCTAATACCACTTTAAGGAATACGTGCATGTATCTTCCCCACCCCTTAAGTGAGCGCACCTAGCCTACCCACCCTTCCACAGACACATACTTACCTTACAATTATGTCTGTGGACGCCAGTGCTTATTTACAATCTTGTCAGAAAATCTTCAGTGCACAGGTCATGTCTGTGCAATGGCCTCTAATAGGGTTCAGTTGGGGTACTGTGCTTTATCTATCTGAGCCCTAGCTAGGCTAACCTTGACCACACATCCCTCCCCAGATGCACTTATTTCCAAATAATGCCAGAGGCCTCCAGTGCTTATTTACATCCCACATAGCTCCCATCTGTCCCTTATTAAGAGCGCTTTCACACTGCCCCGCTGCAGTTTCCCAGTAGCATGGGTTGCGTGTAATGTACACGTGGTTTTAATGCCTGTTACCCACACTTTCTCATAGACTTCTATAAGATCGTGTGTTTTCTGAAAGCGTACCAAAAGTCCTGCATGATGTATCTTTAGTGCGCTTTTTAAAAAAATGCACCAAAAACACTCTATCTAATAGAAGTCTATGGGAAAGCACTGGTAACCCATAGTTGTTCTGAATTATTCTCTGATGTACAGACAGTAGGAGGTATGATATCCCAGCCAGCCAATCTCCATTGTGCTGGGCAAACTTTCACCGTAGCTTCTGATAGGGTTTTATGATAACCTGTGTCATATGCCTGCCCTCTCCCCACCAGCTAAACTAATCTACCCTTCCCAGATGCATACTTATTTCTCAGTCAAACCTGTGGCCTTACATGTTTGCTATGTTGTAATGTTTATTTCAGCCAGTCAATCCTCAGTTAACTAGCCACACCTGCACAGCAGCTTCCAATAGAGTTCTAAAGGGCCCTGTCCTGAGAGTCTCCTGCCTAGGGATTTGCCCCTGTAGAACCCTATGGGAATCTGCTGCACAGCCATGGCCAGTGCACTGAAAGTTGGTCAGTTGGTAGTTAAGCAAATAGTGAATGCAGTGGACATGATTGCAAAGTAAGAATTCATCTGGGTAGGGTGGGCCAAGTTAGCACAGTTAGGAAGGGGGGGCAAAAAGGCATTATGTTTTAAAGTATTTCACACAAACCTTAATTAAAAAAAATCTGTGGGACAATGTGGAATTTTCTTTACAGTCAGTATAAATGCAAATCTAGACTTTGGAAACATTACATATTTCAAGTTTCACAGTTTCTCAGTTTTCACAAGTTAGTTGTGAATGGCATAGAACGCAGTAGAGATTCCGTAGCTGCTCTTTTGCCTATGCCCACTATGCCATACAATTTGCAGCATTGTGCTACTCTTAGGCAGGTGCCATATTAGTGGAGATACAAACTATCACTGGGCAATTCTCCTTGTTCCAGGGCCCCAATCCCCGATGATGCCATTTGTGTAAAGATCCAGGGCAGGAGTGGATGGGATGCATCTCCAAAGAAGTACATTGTAAGAGAAAATATTGTGATCTGTGTGAGTAGTAATTATTACCTGTACATGTTATGCTGACATGCTATCTAGAATGCATGCACCTAAAATAATGAATGTATATACACTCACCACCAACTTTATTAGGTACACCTTTTCAATTTCTTGGTAACACAAATTGCTAATCAGCTAATCAAATGGCAGCAACTCAATGCATTTAGGCATCTAAACGTGATAAAGACAATTAGCCGAAGTTCAAACCGAGCATCAGAATAGGGAAGAAGGAAGATTTATGTGACTTAGAACGTGGCATGGTTGTTGGTGCCAGACGGGTTGGTCTGAGTATTTCAAAAACTGTTAATCTACTGGGATTTTCGAGCACAACCATCTCCAGAGTTTACAGAGAATGGTCCGAAAAAGAGAAAATATCCAGTGAGCGGCAGTTGGGTGAATGAAAATGCCTTGTTGATGTAAGAAGTCAGAGGAGAATGGACAGACTGCTTCAAGATGATAGAAAGGCAACAGTAATTCAACCAATAACCACTCGTTACAACCAAGTTATACCATCTCTGAATGCACAACACATCGAACCTTGAAGAAGATGGGCTACACCAACAGAAGACCATACAGGGTACCACTCCTGTCAGCTAAGAACAGGAAACTGAGGCTAGAATCCACACAGGCAAATCTGGAAAATAGTAGATTGGAAAAACCTTGCCTGGTCTGATATGTCTCAATTTCAGCTGCGACATTCAGATGGTAAGGCAGAATTTGGTGTAAACAACATGAAAGCATGGAGCCATCCTACCTTGTATCAATGGTTCAGACTGGTGGTGGTGTTGTAATAGGGTGGGAAATAATTTTTTGGCACACTTTGGGCCCCTTAGCACCAATTGAGCAATGTTTAAACGCCACGGCCTACCTGAGTAGTATTTTTGCTGACCATGTCCATTCCTTTATGACTACACTTTACCCATCTTCTGATGGCTACTTCCATCAGGATAATGCACCCTGCCACAAAGCTCAAATCATCTCACCACTGGTTGGTTGAACATGACAATGAGTTCACTATACTCCAATGGCCTCCACAGTCACCAAATAGAGCACCTTTGGGATGTGGAGGAAGATTTGCATCATGGATGTGCAGCCGACAAATCTACAGCAACTGCGTGATGTTATCATGTCAATATGGACCAAAATCTCTGAGAAATGTTACCAACACATTTTTGAATCTATGCCACAAAGAATTATGGCAGTTTTAAAGGAAAAAGGGGGTCCAACCCAATACTAGCAAGATGTACCTAATAAAGAGGCCGGTGAGTGTAAATTTACAGTGTACAGAACATATACCTAGTAACAAAATGAAAGGTGAGGTGGTTGAGGGAATGGTATGTTTCACCTTGCATGCTTTCATATTGGGGAAATTAAGGTGGAGTCTGGGTGAGATTTTCTGGGCCACCTTGGAAGTGCGGGATACTGGATTTTGCTTTCCATTTGTGATCAGCAGCAGATGGGATAAAAAAAAGGGCTGGAGCAAATAGGATGCTCTGGCCTGGGAGAGAGCTACATGTGGAAATCGCTCTGTAGGAGAAAGAAAAGGTTTGAAAAATTCTTGTTTTTGTTAGTGACTGGGAGAAGCCTGGCAGACAGGAATCTGCCCTGTTCAGTTAGTGCTTGGATGACAAGGATTTATTTGATGTTTTGCCTTGTTTTGTTTGCAATTTTTTTAAATAAGGTTGACTACCACTGATCCTTACTTGATAGATATATAGATATATATATATATATATATATATATATATATATATATATATATATATATATATATATATATATATATTCACTATCAAGTTTTAGACAGTTTCCTATTAATTACATCTGTGATTGGACAATGCTGAAATTTTGCTCAGCATGGCAATTTTATGGAGTGAAATTTTGATCGTGTAACATTATTTCTGAAAATATTTTAGTTTGTGTAATTAGTGAATTGATGCATGTCCAACAGTTCTTTGGCAAGTGAAAGTTTCTGTTGAAATGAACATTTTTGTGAAAAAGGAGAATGATTTTTGAGAAGGGCCTTGAGACTTAATAAAATCAATTGAAGAACTACAGGGTGTACATGATGCCAACAAATTTAATTCTGTCTGCCAGATTACATTTTTCCTTACACGCACTTTATGTAAATTTTGGGCACAAAAGCACACAGCCCCCCCCCCCCTCCACTATAGCATACAAAATATAATAACTGTGGAAGGGCTCTGCATCTCTTGGTATAAGTGTAGCTGTAAATTAAAGCAGAACATTTTCTTCTACATGAGTAAACTGTATAACATTACAAGCACCATTTCAAATATGGCATGCCATACACGGTTCAATTCAAACCATGTATGGGCAGGCTGGATGTACCAAGTTGATCAATGGATCAACTTGGGTACAACCAGCCTGGCAGATTTTACTTGCAATTATCGCTAGCCGCTAGCAATAATCACTGTCTTACAATGGCTTGGCAGGAGGGATTCCTGCATCAACACTGTCTGTGTTGTTAAGGATAGCTTTCCCATTGCAGGAAAGAAATTTGCACCATGTATGGCCGGCTTAAAACATAACCCATTATGTAAAAAGACGCTACACTAGCCATACACTTGGCAATGTTGTTGGCAGTTTTGGAATTTCTCAACTTTAATGACTGAAGTCTGCTACCTTTTAGTTTTGACCAACAGAACAATCCAAATTTGGGTTGAAACAGTTTGAAAACAATAAAGTGCCCGTCCAAAGGTATTTGTGAAGATTGAGTCATTTAAAACTAGGAGCATTTAAGATCATGGGTGGTAGATTGCGGGGTTGAAAGAAGATAACAAGATTAAATATTACCAACAAAATACCAAAATGATAGATTTAATAATGTTAGCACCAATGTGTGGTCCCTTCACCTCTTTAGCATGCCACAGCTGGGCAGGTCTGAAACAAAATCAACTCAAAGCTCTATTCTCATGAACTACTATGAGCTTGTTTTTCTATGTTTCTATGATTCATGAGTCAGTCATGATGACTCAAACAGAGTAAGGTCAGACACACACAAGGTGGCTCGGTATAACTGACTCCCAGTTTTTCTGGGTGCATATCCTAAATTCATGCAAGAGCACTCCAGTGTTTCTGACAGGAAATGTATTTCTCCTTTTTATTATACAAGACTTAACACCTGCAAGTCTTGAAACAGTATTGCTATGAATTTTACTAATAATTTTGACTTTGGATTTTAGAATTAAAGACACATGGGGTCTATACATAAAATGTGTTTGTGAATATCTCAGCATGTGCATGAAAGTCACAAATGATATTGTAACATTGCTGATATGTAAAATGTTTTTTTCTATTGCATTTTAAATGTAATATTCCCTAAAATTTGATTTTAAGATAAAAAAAGTATAATAAGGTCTGCTATATATTTAGGGGGAACCCCATGCAGAAAAACAAGAACAAAAAAGTATGGATTTCCCCTGAAATCCATCATGCAGGGAATCCAGGAAGTTACCAAAAGAAATGGCTAGGAGACAGGCAGCACTCACAACATTAAAGGAGGTTTTTCAAGTAAGCTTATATTGAATTGTCAAAATAACTATTGTTCAGAATTATGTAACATACAATGCAATACACAAAATGCTGTATTCAGGACTATATAAAGCACTATACAGCATACAAAGATCAGGATTGTGTAGTTTAGAGAATGCAGCAGTCAGACTATCTAATGTACAACACAGCACATACAGTGTAGTGGTATTTACACAGCTAAAAAAAAAAAAGAGAGAGTTTCCTATTATGTCTGTCAGTGCCTCCTTAACTGTTGGTGTTTAGTGGTGTGTGTCCATCCCCTAAACATTGGTATTTATTGATCAATATGTCCCCATACATTGGTGGCCAGTGTATCCATTTTTTTGGTGGTCAGTGTGTCTGTGACCTGTGATGGTCACATGGTCTGTGATCTTCAGTCAGTGTGCCCCCACTGGTTGTTAATGTACCTCCATTGGTGGTCAGTGTGCCCCAATTGGTGGTCAGATTTCCCCTTTTACTGGTGGTCAGTGTGCCTCAATTGGTGGTCAGAATACCCCCCTGGTAGTCAGCATGTGCCCATTTACATTCAGTGTGCCATTGCCTTTTTATTCATGTTGGTCAGTGGGAGTGTTACCATTACACACAGTATCTCACAAAAGTGAGTACACCCCTTACATTTTTGTAAATATTTTATTATATCTTTTCAGTTACAAGAAATGACACTTTGCTACATTGTAAAGTAGTAAGTGTACAGCATGTATAACCCCTTAGCGCCGACTGTACGCACATATGCGGCCTCAACTTTAAGGGGTTAAACCAGGGTGATGCCTGCAGTACCCCGGTACTGTTTTTTTTTTTTTTAGATCGGGTGGGCGGGCCACTTGGATGTTATCCTAAAGGAGCAGGAGGGGATGTTCCCCCCCTCCCGCCTTCCGCTGCTCTTACCGGGCCTCCTGTCCCACCGGAAGACCTGATCCACGACCTGGCACTTCCGCCGGCTAAAATGAGACTGAAACAAAGCCGGAAACGGCTTCGTTCCAGTCTCCTGTGTAAAAACATGGAAGCGACATCACAACGTCACTTACGCTTTACTTGGCTGCTAATGGCGCCAATTTAAAAAAAATTACAGTATTTATAATCGCCGTTTTTGGTGATCTGAATACTTTAAGGAATTTGGGGTCTTTTAAAAAAAAAAAAATATATAAGAAAAAATAAATAAATTGAAATCGCCCCCGTCCCGCACAGCAAAGAAAACGCATACGTAAGTCACACCCACATATGTAAACAGTGTTCAAATCACAAATGTGAGGTATCAGCGCAATTGTTAGAGTGAGAGCAATAATTCTAGCAAAAAACCTCCTCTGTAACTCTAACCTGGTAACCATAATTTTTTTTTAAAGCGTCACCTATGGAGATTGTTAGTTTGTCGCCATTCCACGAGTGTGCATAATTTCAAAGCATGACATGTTAGGTATCTATTTACTCGGCGTAACATCATCTTTCACATTATACAAAAAAATTGGGCTTGTATTTAGTTTAGTTTTTTAATTCATGAAAGTGTCTTTTTTCCCAAAAAAGTTTGTTTGAAAGACCGCTGCGCAAATACCGTGTGACATAAAATATTGCAACAATCACCATTTTATTCTCCAGGGTCTCTGCTAAAAAATATATATACAATGTTTGGGGGTTCTAAGTTATTTTCCAGCAAAAAATACGGATTTTAACTTGTAAGCAACAAATGTCAGAAATAGGCTTAGGCATGAAAGGGATAACAGTGTAAATGTGCTGTCCCCTCAAAATAACTCAACACACAGCCATTAATGTCTAAACCGCTGGCAACACAAGTGAGTACGGCCTGAGTTGGGGCCAATTAGCTATTTTCCCTCCCTGGTGTCCTGTGACTCGTTAGTGTTACAAGGTCTCAGGTGTGTTAAATTTGGTGTTATCGCTTTCACACTCTCATACTGGTCACTGGAAGTTCAACATGGCACCTCATGGCAAAGAACTCTCTGAGGATATGAAAAAAAGAATTGTTGCTCTACATAAAAATGATCTAGGCTATAAGAAGATTGCCAAGACCCTGAAACTAAGCTGCAGCACAGTGATCAAGACCATATAGCAGTTTAACAGGATAGGTTCCACTCAGAACAGGCCTCACCATGGTCGACCAAAGAAGCTAAGTGCACGTGCAAGGGTTGTCTTTGGGAAATAGACAAATGAGAGCTGCCAGCATTGCTGCAGATTATAAAAAATATATACCGCGTCGTCTATAAAAGAAATAAAAAAAAAAAAAAGAACGAAAGCAGCCAGCACAGCAGTGGATAAAGTTGCAAAAATGACAAATTGGGTGAAATGTGCAGCGCTTATGTGATCAGATAAACCATAACAAATAATATGAGTACAAAAAATGTGAATAATAAATGATGTGCTCATAAATACTCCAAGCAGTCCTATGACATGTGATGTCTATAAACAGAGGAACTTGGACGTGTGATGTCCAAGAAAAAAAAAAAAAATAAGTCAGTGACAAGCTTCAATCATGTGTGATGATAATCCTCAACCACATGTGGATATAATATAGTGACAGTCTTTAACTTCAAATATGTATGATGTAATAACAGTTGATAGTAGATCCACCACCAAAGACACCAGAAGCTGCTTACCAGAGGGATTGAACTCAAATAGGTGTACACCTAGTGAGTCAATCAAGCTTTGTGGTATAATATACCAAGGGGATCAGATGCTCTATCCAGATATGACCTCCAGATGGACCTCCGAACAGGTGTAAGGTATGGATAGACTCAGTAGATATAGGCAGTCAGTCCCACCATTAAAAGAAAGAGGAAGGCATATAGCGTAACTCCGTATGGAAATTTTAATACATGAAAAGCAAAGGAAATACACTGTTTAGCAGTAAAATCAAGCGCTTGTATAAAAGAAGACAGTAGTCTCAGCATATCCTCCCATTGCTGCAGAGGTTGAAGGGGGAAGGATTACTGGAACCATGTCCTGTGGTCTGATGAGACCAAGATAAACTTATTTGGTTCAGATGGTGTCAAGCGTGTCTGGCGGCAACCAGGTAAGTAGTACAAAGACAAGCGTGTCTTGCCTACATTCAGGGGCGTTGCTAGGTCTGCAAAAGATCTGGGGCCAGAGCCCATAGCAGCAGTCACCAACCTGGGGGGGGGGGGCATGCCAGTGGTAAGCAATTTCTCATGGGCAAAGGAAGGCTGGTGTGGCGTTTCAATCATCATGGCACCATGGTTGATATGGTGTCAGGGTGATCGAAGCGCATTGTTTCTATTGTTACATTGTAATATATAATGAAGTGGTTCAACTCACCATAATGCAGAATCAGTGGGAGCCCTGGGTGTGTCACTTGCCACGTCACCTGCCACCATTTGCAGATTGTGACTTGCCACCATTTGCAGATTGTCACTTGCCACATCACTTGCCACCATTTGCAGATTGTCACTTGCCACCATTTGCAGATTGTCATTTGCCACATCACTTGCCACCATTTGCAGATTGTCACTTGCCACATCACTTGCCACCATTTGCAGATTGTCACTTGCCACGTCACTTGCCACCATTTGCAGATTGCCACTTGCCACCATTTGCAGATTGTCACTTGCCACATCACTTGCCACCATTTGCAGATTGTCACTTGCCACGTCACTTGCCACATCACTTGCCACCATTTGCAGATTGTCACTTGCCACATCACCTGCCACCATTTGCAGATTGTCACTTGCCACATCATCTGCCACCATTTGCAGATTGTCACCTGCCACGTCACTTGCCACATCACTTGCCAATTGTCACTTGCCACGTCACTTGCCACACCACTTGCCACCATTAGCAGATTGTCACTTGCCACCATTAGCAGGATGTCACTTGCCATGCCAGCCAGTGCCACCAAGTGTGCATTGTCGCTGAATTGGTGACAGGCTGGCAGCACTGGCCCATTTAGTGAGGGCAGGAGAGCGGAGATGTGTGGCGAGCAGTGAGAGATGATGTCATCTCTCTGCTCCCCGCCGCACATCGCTCCCACGTTGAAGTGGCCCGGCTGTGAGGACGGAAGTGTGGTGACGGGCAGGCGGAGAGAGAAGATGTCATCTCTGCTCATCCACCTGCTCGTCTCTCCTCCACCTCCAATGCTGCCTGCCGCAGCCCCGACCCACCCGCTCTTCTCTCATCCACCTCCAGTGCTGCCCGCCATAGCCACGACCCGCCAGCTCATCTCTCCTCCACCTCCAATGCTGCAGCCGCGACCCTCTGAGACTCAGGGCTATGGGCTCCACATTCGGGGCTCCAGCCTCGATAGCCACACCCTGGCAATGCTTTTGCCTACAGTCAAGCATGGTGGTGGAAGTGTCATGGTCTGGGGCTGCATGAGTGCTGCCGGCACTGGGGAGCTACAGTTCATTGAGGGAACCATGAATGCCAACATGTACTGTGACATACTGATGCCGAGCATGATCTCCTCCCTTTGGAGACTGGGCCACAACCAGTATTCCAACATGATAAAGACACCAAACACACCTCCAAGACGACCACTGCCTTGCTAAAGAAGCTGAAGGTAAAGGTGATGGACTGGCCAAACATGTCTCCAAACCTATTGAGCATCTGTGTGGCATCCTCAAATGGAAGGTGGAGGAGCGGAAGGTCCCTAACATCCACCAACTCCATGATGTCGTCATGGAGGAGTAGAAGAGGACTCCAGTGGCAACCTGTGAAGCTCTGGTGAACTCCATGCCCAGGAGGGTTAAGGCAGTGCTGGAAAATAATGGTGCAAGCTCTGGCCAGTGATCCATCCTCAAGACCCAGTAACCCAGAGGATTTTCGGTGGGGAAGGTGTCCAAGTCAGATCTTGCCCCTAGGTATTCCTGCACCATGTAAAACAGACGCTGGCGATGGTTGCTGGAACCGATCATACCTTGGGGCTGCAGACTAAAAAATTGTCTGAACGCATCGGTCAGACGGCCACCTTCTCCACCGCTCCTTCTTTGACTGACTGAAGCCTCAGCAACACGTTGTCCAGGAACAGGAGTTTGTAACCTCCCAGTCTCTGGGAACGCGTTACACAGACCTTTCTGCAAGGCCTCCCGAAGATGTTTCATCCTCTGCTCCCTCTGCAACAGCAAGATAAGGTCCGCAACCTTACCCTTGTAACGTGGATCAAGGAGGGTTGCCAGCCAGTATTGATCCCTCTCCTTGATACCACGAATACGAGGATCCTTCCGCAGGCTTTGCAGGATCAGGGAGGCCATGCAGCGTAGGTTTGCTGAGGCATTCGGTCCAGAGTCCTCTGGGTCACTAAGGACGACATGATCCGCAGCCACCTCCTCCCAGCCAGGTACAAGTCCATGGGTTTCTTGGGACTGTAAATGATCCCTTAAAGGCTGATGCTGAGTGCCAGGCTCCACCTCCATGCTGACACAATCCTCCTCTTCCTCCTCCTCCTCTTCCTGTGTGATCGGCGGGCAAGCAGGAACACTGTCTGGATAAAGGGGTATCCAGATACTGATACTGCAGCTAGCAAAATCAACTGCCTGCCTGTAGTATTATTAGTATGAGAACACCACCAATCTTCTACAGGTAGCTTTAGCTGAACACTGTGCAGAGGTCGCATAACACTAACTTGTAGCTTTAGCTGAGCACTGTGCAGAGGTCGCACTACACTAACTTGTAGCTTTATCTGAACACTGTGCAGAGGTCGCACTACACTAACTTGTAGCTTTAGCTGAACACTGTGCAGAGGTTGCACTACACTAACTTGTAGCTTTAGCTGAACACTGTGCAGAGGTTGCACTACACTAACTTGTAGCTTTAGCTGAACACTGTGCAGAGGACGCACTACACTAACTTGTAAATAATGTAGCTGCCTGCGGTAGTGATAGGATCAGGAAAACACCACCAACCTTCTACAGGTAGCTTTAGCTGAACACTGTACAGAGGTCGCACTACACTAACATGTAAATAATGTAGCTGCCTGCGGTAGTGATAGGATCAGAAAAACACCACCAATCTTCTACAGGTAGCTTTAGCTGAACACTGTGCAGAGGTCGCAAAAAACTAACTTGTAGCTTAGCTGAACACTGTGCAGAGGTCGCACTACACTAATTTGTAGCTTTAGCTGAACACTGTGCAGAGGTCGCACTACACTAACTCATAGCTTTAGCTGAACACTGTGCAGAGGACGCACTACACTAACGTTTAAATAGTGTAGCTGCCTACGGTAGTGATAGGATCAGGAAAACACCACCAACCTTCTACAGGTAGCTTTAGCTGAACACTGTGCAGAGGTCGCACTACACTAACGTGTAAATAATGTAGCTGCCTGCGGTAGTGATAGGATCAGAAAAACACCACCAATCTTCTACAGGTAGCTTTAGCTGAACACTGTGCAGAGGTCGCACAACACTAACTTGTAGCTTTAGCTGAACACTGTGCAGAGGTCGCACTACACTAACTTGTAGCTTTAGCTGAACACTGTGCAGAGGTCGCACTACACTAACTTGCAAATAATGTAGCTGCCTGTGGAAGTGGATAGGATCAGAAAAACACCACCAATCTTCTACAGGTAGCTTTAGCTGAACACTGTGCAGAGGATGAACTACACTAACTGTAAATACTGTAGCCATAATTGGCCAAAGCCACCCTGGCTTTGGTCAATTACAGCTCTCTGTACAGACGGCGCTTTGATTGGCCAAGCATGCGGGTCATAGTGCATGCTTGGCCAATCATCAGCCAGCAATGCACTGCGATGCTGCAGTGAATTATGGGCCGTGACGCGCCACTCGAATTTGGCGCGAACGGCCCATGTCGTTCGCAATTCGGCAAATGACCGAACAGACGATGTTCGAGTCGCACATGACTCGAACACGAAGCTCATCCCTAGTCCTTAGTCTGCTTGTCTTCAGCAAACTGTTTGCAGGCTTTTCTTGTGCATCATCTTTAGAAGAGACTTCCTTCTGGGACCACAGCCATGCAGACCAATTTGATGCAGTGTGAGGCATATGGTCTGAGCACTAACAGCCTGAGCCCCCACCCCTTCAACCTTGACAGCAATGCTGGCAGCACTCATATGTCTAATTCCCAAAGACAACCTCTGAATATGACGCTGAGCACGTGCACTCAACGTCGACCATAGCAAGGCCTGTTCTGAGTGGAACCTGTCCTGTTAAACCACTGTATGGTCTTGGCCACCGAGCTACAGCTAAGTTTCAGGGTCTTGACAATCAGCCTAGGTCATCTTTATGTAGAGTAACAAACTTTTTTCAGATCCTCAGAGAGTTCTTTGCCATGAGGTGCCATGAACTTCCAGTGATCAGTATGAGAGCGATAACACCAAATTTAACACACCTGCTCTCCATTAACACCTGAGTCCTTGTAACACTAACGAGTCACATGACACCAGGGAGGAAAAATGGCTAATTGGGTTATACAAGCTGTACACTCACTACATTACATTGTAGCAAAGCATAACTTCTTCAGCGTTGTCACATGAAAAGATATAATAAAATATTTACAAAAATGTGAGGGGTGTACTCACTTTTGTGACATACTGTAGATATATATATCTACAATATGTCAAGTGTAGACTTGTGACAGTATACAAAAACATATTTGGGGGCACACCCTACAATGCGTTTAAATTCAAGATGGTGCTGCTATAAGATCCACAAACAGTACAAAATATTTTACAGCGCACACAATCAAGAATGACATTTCCTGCAAGGCTAGTTAAAAACACCTGAACGTATTCAAAAATTACGGGGGTTTGGTCACACTAAATGGTCATTTAGTGCTAAGCCCACTTACTGCGACAAAGTAATTAGTGGGTCCTACTCTAGTAATAGAATGGAAGATCCTTTGTCTCAACCATGGGAGCTGAACTCCTCTATGTGGGAGAACTGAAGGGGATACATCCTATGCACTGGTGGCCACTAAATAAGAGGTAATGAGGAGGGGGAGGGGTGCTCCAGCCCAAAAAACCTGGTCAAGGTCTATTACAATATACAAAAACATATTTGGGGGGCACACCCTACAATGCGTTTAAACTCAAGATGGTGCTGCTATAAGAACTACAAACAGTACAAAATATTTTACAGCGCACACAATCAAGAATGACATTTCCTGCAAGGCTAGTTAAAAACACCTGAACATATTCAAAAAATACGGGGGTTTGGTCACACTATATGGTCATATCGTGCTAAGCCCACTTACTGTGTACTTCAGGTGTACACAGTATCTAATACAGTGAGTACAGTTTTTACTACACTTCTGGTGGTGGACACAGTATACAATACGGTGCAACCATTGTACAATTTCTAATACAATTCAGGCAGTGTACACAGTATCTATTACAGTATAGTGGGGTGTTCCAAAACAAAAAATACATCATGTCTGGAAGGCCACTAAAAGAGGGCAAGCAGGCTCTGTGTCTACAGTCAACAGTGGTGGTCGTGGACATGGTGCATCCTCTGCAGGTGGTTGTGGGGCACGCTTGTCCTTTTTTGCTGCTGCTGGCCATGTTATTGAGCCACAATATGAGGAGAGTTGGTGGAGTGGTTAACAAAGCTGTCCTCCACCTCCTCATCCTTAATCACCCAGGCTCAGAATAGATTGCCCTCCCAGGCAACTGCCAAAGCATCCTATTCCACCGGCTTCTTGTCCACAGTCACTCCTTCCATAGTCCCACCATCATGCACGGAGGAGTCCCCAGAATTATTCGACCACAGTGTCGGTTATGTGCTGCCGGAGGATGCGCAGCGATTTGAAGGCTTCGATGTTGGTTTCCAGGTTAAGGAAGGGAGTAATGTGAGCCTAGAGAGAGGGGGTGCCACAGAAGGACAAGAAACTGGCAGTCATTTTTCACAGCAGGGCCTGTTCCTGTGCCCAACAAGAGTATCTGAGAGGGGTTTTAGTGTTGTGGCACCACCACCACCAAATTTTTCTGCCCCTGTTTAACAGGGGCATGTAATTACAATTCTTGATATAATATTTCACAGCAGGGCCCGTTCCTGCACCCAACAAGCGTAACTGTGAGGGCTTACAGTGTTCTGGTACCACCAACACCTAAGGCCCATTTTTTCTGCAGAGTATATAGGGCAGTCCGTATAGTATAAATACTGCTGTTCAGAGTACAGTAAAACCTTAATTCCTTACGGAAACATGCTTGTAATCCAAAGCACTTGTATATCAAAGCAAATTACCCCATAAGAAATAATGGAAAATCAGATGATTCATTCCCCAACCATTTATTCATAGGTCATTCAGTCAATGTTGCATATAAAAAGATTATAGCAATGTGATGGGTTGTGTAACCATAAAATGTCCATCCACAAATGGTAGCCTCCACAAGAGGATTAGAAGGAAGATCCAGCAGGAGCTACATAGTATAAAATATAAGACAGGTGCCTCTAAGTGTAGCAATATGGTTACATTTAATGAAGGTACAACATTTAGCAACTCACATGGTTGATGATGAAAACAGACACATCTAAGCATGCAGGCATCCGGGTTAAAGCTGTCCACATAGAACGTCCTCCACACCGCCAGCTCTCATTGCTGTTAGTCTGCAATTGTGACCGGGAAGACTACCCTGCAGTAGAGCGATCTGAAAGCGAGGCTTGAAGCACTCGTGGGGTGCAGCATGGAAGGGATGACGTCGATGGCAGTGTGGAGGACGGTCTATGTGGACAGCTTTACCCTCGATGCCTGCATACTTTGATGTGCCAGTTTTAATCATCAACCATGTCAGTTGCTAAATGTTGTACCTTCATTAAATGTAACCGCATCGCTACACTTAGAGGCGCCTCTCTTCTCTTTTATACTCAGTTGTGACATGACACTACTTGTATATCAAGACATCGCTTGTATATCACGTCAATGTTTGTAAAGAAATGTTGCTTGTCTTGCAAAATGCTCTCAAACCAAGTTATTCTCAAACCAAGGTTTTACTGTATATAGTGCCTGGGGGCCTGGGGGACCCCCACATCATTATTTTTTAAAATGTGGGTGCGGGGTTCCCCTTGATATCCATACCAGACCTGATGGGCCTGGTATGGATTTTAGGGGGACATCCATGCCATTTTTGTATTTTTGGTATTTTTATCTATATTGCCGGGATCCGACAATACATTACAGCCATGAGCAGTTTTTAATTAAATTTTTTCCTTTAGAAATGTAATTTTGCTGTGGCACTGTTATAAACATGGGAAAGATGCACTACCTTACAGGCATACTAAGGACACCCCACAGGCACGATATTTAAAGGAATATTTCATTTTTATTGTTTCACTTTAAGTATTATTAAAATCACTGCTCCTGAAAAAACTGACATTTTTAAACGAATAAGCCTGGACGGCAGCACTCAGATACAACACCTTTATTCGATTAAAATCTAACGTACAGCACAAAGTAAAATTAATAAAGTGCAGCGCTAAAAATAAACCAACATAAACTAAATGCATGAATGGAAAATTATATGCACCTGTGAAAATGTGAAATATAATAACAAACAAAATAAGATACACAAGCAGTGGCCTGCTAAAAGTGATCAAAACAATGTCTATATTAAAGTGAAAGGCAGCAAGGGACAAAAGTCCATAAATGATGAGGTGAGTGGAAGTCTTCTCCAAGGAGGGGGTACCATATACCCTGGGAAGTAAATGGACACTCCAATGGAAAGGCGACCATGGATACCAAAGCACACAGATCTTCAATTGGAAAAGTTGGATACCCTTACCAGATCCGTAGGATGCACCTGCCATATAGCAGTACGTCTATTAGGCATAAGTGGATGGTCTCCCGTGATGTCCAGCCGAATGATGTCCTCTGGGTCTCAATCACCGGTGAGGGGTAGTTGTCCCGGGCAGATGTTGAACCAGTTTAATGGACATTTAAAAGCATATCCATAGGTCTCCAGCAGGTGCCAACCCTCCAAGTAGTTAATGGTGAGCCAGCCCCTCCACGTGGATGTTGATGTAAGGTGCTTGAAACCAGGAAATTGACCCTGCTTGCATCCCCCTCTTTTGTACCGTATGGATTGACTGCTGTACATTGGATTTTAATTGAATAAAGGTGTTGTATCTGAGTGCTGCCGTCCAGGCTTATTCGTTTGTTCTCTGATCCCAGCAGAGCCTGCACCTGAGTGCCTATCAAGGGTGTGTATCATTTGAAACCTGTGCTTTGAGAGCGGCCTTTCTTTTACTTCTCTCGGATATTTTTAAAACTTTTTTTTGCATTGATACATGTCCCCTGGGGCAGGACCCGTTTTACCCAAACACTTTTTATGGCAATAACTTGCATATAAGCCTTTAAAATGAGCACTTTTGATTTTTCACATTTTTGTCCCATAGACTTTAATGGTGTTCGCTTGTTTGAACAAATTTTTTGCCTGTTCGCAAGTTCTGCTGCAAACCGAACCGGGGGGTGTTCAGCTCAACCTTACATTGCACTCACAATGCCTCGTAATCCACTCTACACAGAAGGATGTCAGCTGTCCCTAACTTTTTTTTTTTCCTGTCTGTGTCCCATGGGAATATTTATGTCCTGGTTCATGTTGCCTTCCACTAAAATCCTGTTATCCTTCACCCAATCCTGCAGCCTCACTCAGGACTTACAGACTTTGATCTCCACAGTGTGCCAACCAGAAACAGATTAAACTAGAATGGAGCCTTAGGCAAGGTAGCAGCTTTGGCCCCCTTCTCTTTTTGATTGGCATTGATAAAGACTACAATAGGCACAGAGAAGCCATCCTATTTGCATTGTTAGTACTGGAATGGTCCCATCAGATACCAAAGCCTATAAGTGGCACGCCAGTGCATAGCTTTTGACCAGTTGCACTATTCCCCTGGTCTACTCCAGGAGTATGAAGGCAGTAGTTGGTCCCACAGGACATCAAACAGGCTCTAGGCTCTTGCATAGATTGCCTTGTGAATGATCATGGCTCTGGTGCAAACTAGTGGTTAAAGTTAATGTAATGACACCCTGAGTTTGAAAGGGGTTAAAGCCGTTTAAGACATTCCATTTCCAAATGCAAACGCAGCTACCGAACACTCCGATCAGCTGAACAAGAAATCCATACAAATAATTCTCCCCCAAGCACAAGACGAGGCTCTGTCTTGAGGTTCAAACAGGAATGACTCTTTATTTTGAGATCTCACACAAATATAAACCGCAGGATGAAAATACAACCTGTAAGCAGACACCTAATTAACATGAGCTAATTATCTAATCATTTACCCAGACTAGGTGACTCAGAGACATGACTTCATGTCTCCTAGCGGACCGACTATACAATACACATTATCATACATCTCAATACAATTGTAAGGTTAATTAGCACACTGGATGAAAAGACTCTTTAGAAGCTGTGACAAGTCATACTAGACTAATTTACATTATAGCAGACACAGACAGAGACAGGTAGCTGGAATTGACATCAGCATCTCCTCACAGTATGTGTCCCAACAGTATGAATCAGTCACTATTTGTAATATGGCAAATACAGGGTCCACAGAGTCTGTGTCTCTTGGGGGACATGGACCTGAATCTAAAGTAACGCCACCTCAAGGGTCCCCAGGCATATAGCTCACAAAGAGCACTGTTCTTCCAAATGCCAGGACCCATAATCGGTCGGCAAGAGGCTAGCATTAAGTCCCCTCCAAAAGCCTCTGTCCCGGGTGAGTCTGTCACAGTTAACATTGCCTTTGAGTGTTCCACAACATCTAGTAGTTGAAAGAGAAACTTCACCTGGCTAATGGAAAACTAAAAGTCAGCAGGGGAGAGGGAATAAATAACACCAAAAAAGGTACAAATACATAACAGTCGTGTTGCTGTCAGGTGTATAAGAGGGCCATAATCTTGGGACGTTTAAAAGTCTATAATTTCTTACAGGTTATGCTGGTAAAAATTGCCATTCTGTGCCTTGGCCCTCTTTAGGTCCTGAATTAATTTGACAACATAGAGAGTCCACAACTACCTTGACACTTTCACTCCTGGGGACAATAGTCACTAGGGCAAATGGAGAGTGCGATTCACCTTAACAGGGACAAAAACTGAAAATAAAACAAGTTCTAAGCCTTCCCTTTTCATCCCTACTGTCCAACTCCAGTGAAAACTGTAGTTTTTATATAGAGTAGGGGTGGGGAGGGTTACAGACCATATTGCAATGATTAACAGTTCTTTCCTTGGTGCAGAGATAATCTATTCTCCATTCCACTGTGGCCTCTTCTCACCTTGATATTTAGCTTACATGTTGTACTGTAGCTACTGCTATTAATCAAACCCAGTACTCAGGGGAAGCTCTCTCTGAGCTAGCAATAGTTTACTTCAGCTCAATCTTCTAGGCTATTGTTGCCTAGGCTAAAGTGATGTAAGAAGACCATTTGCTATTAAAGTGGACATGAATTTGGGGGGGAAATTGCCCCCACACCTCTGCACAGTTCTGTTTACAAAACAGCGGGGCTAAATTTAGATCCCAGTAATTTTTGGATTATCTGGGACTTCGGGTAAGTTATTTTGTTATACTTTAGCAGTTTTAGTATTACATGTGCAGGTTTTGCGGTATACTTTCTAATGCTGCTTAGTGATTGTCCTTTGGGCTAGCTTAGGCAAATGGATTATATCTGACCTCCCTGAGTCCCACAAATAATAATATCTGTTACAATCCCAATCCAAGTCTGACAGCAGAGTAAATATTATACTTCTGATCCTTCACTCTTCTCTATGAAAAATCACAACCTGCTTATAGAGAGGATCTCCAAAAAAGTAGAACTGTGACCAAGCAATGGATAGTCAAATGAATGCATATTCTTACCACAAGCAGTAAATACACTTTAATACAAATTATTAATGACCTCTGTAGTGTCAGTCACTGTGTAATATTCATCCTCAATGTTTGGAGCTGATGCTTCTCAGTTACCTTTCACTTTTAGGTAGCTCAACTTTCCCCTGTCAGCAGTGTGCTGCCAGTCTTCTAATTTCTAGATTAAAAGTAGGTGCCCAGAAGGGGGGGGGGGGGTGCTTAAACTCAACTTGAGCAACTTTACGGCTTCTATTGTGAATTTTGAGGATGTGTTGCTCCACCGTGGCTATGACTACAGAGGTCATTGGCTTATTTTATTTTATTTATTTATTGCTTGTTAAGAATGTGTAACCATTTAAAGCTCAATCGTCTGGCCAAGTGAATAGGACAGCTGTTGGCAGCCCTACAGTCCCTCTCAGTGCAGTCAGATTAATTAAAACAATAGGATTTCCGTACTTGTAACTGATTTCTTTTCAGCAAGGATGCTGATCACATTCTGTGCATAAAAATAAGTGACATACATTTATCAATATATGGAACCGCACGCATGGCAAACTGTGCAAGCCACATTAAAATTACTTTCAGGTAAAAGTTACAATAATAACTTAATGCATACTCACTCTCTGAAAATATATAATAGTTTATCTTTAAGAGCATTGAAAATTGTGTTGCAAGAGTCTCTGTGATTGAAGCTTTTCATTCAAGGGCTTGTATTCAGACGGCAGCTAAAAACTGTTTCTGACACACCCGCACTTTGCTTTGTGTTACGAAGCAATACAGGAGAGATGAGCTATGATTACGGTAAATAATACAGGCCCATTTGACAGAATATATGAAATAAAAGAACAAGCAGTAATAACATACGCTTCATAGTAGAGTGCAAAATGCAGAGGTTCCAAAACAGTTAATGTTGCCAATATGTCTCCAGCACAAGTCTGTGCAACTTTTACAGTTCTCTAGAGGATAAAAGCAGCCACTGTAGACTCTCTGGTTGTCATGAGTACAATTATATCTGTAAAAGGTCATGTTCTGTAATTGAGTATATGAGTGAGTTAAGCAAGGGGAGGCAAAGTCTATGAGAAACTAATTGGGCCATAATTCAGGCTCACTCAGGTTTGTATGAAAGTTTTTGTTTTGATGAGACATCTATATTAATATAAACTACAATTTCCCATTCTATTAAACCAAGCTTTTTGAACATTTGCCTTATTTATAATTGAACAGCCACAATTTTAATTTGACTGATATTACGTAGTAGTGTTACATAGTTGATAAGGTTGAAAAAAAAAATGAGTCCATATAGTATGTATGTGTGTGATTTTTTTTTTCTCCAACAATTCCAATAGTCCCATATATTCTGCTTCCCGAGGAAGACCTAAACACATTTAATATACATTTAAACATTTTTACAGTTGTTGACACTTTCAGCTAGTACCACTTCCTGGGGGAGGGAGTTCCACATTCTTACTGCTCTAACATTAAGGAACCCTTTCCACAATCCATGGTTAAACATTCTTTCTCAACTTCAAATTCTTCAAATTGTGTCTGCGTGCCCTCTTCAGGGACTTTAGAGTCAACAGTTTATTACAGTTACTGAAGTAACTGAGCTAAGAACTTGTGGGTGTACACCATCTGGACCTGATGGTTAGTTCACATTAAGTTTCTCTAGACTCATGTATCTGTATTTCAGTCAACTACAGAGGTACCTTCAGGAAAACATCATTAACCGCTTGGCGAACCAGCTCACGTCGATATACATCGGCAGAAGGGCACGTAAGAAGCGGTTTGCGGGCGCGCCGCGACCTCCATGAGCGTGATCGCAGGTTCTGCGGACCCGATGTCCACGGGGATACCCGCGATCGTCTCACAGAGAGGAAGAACGGGGAAATGCTTGCCTAGTGACAGGACACTGATCACAGCTCCCTGTAGCGGTGATCAGTGTCGGGTCACACATAGCCCCCCCCCCACAGTTAGAATCACTCCCTACGACACACTTAACCCCTTTACTGCCCCTAGTGGTTAACCCCTTCACTGCCAGTCACATTTACACAGTAATCAATGCATTTTTAATTGCACTGATCGCTGTATAAATGTGAATGGTCCCAAAATCCCACCAAAAGTGTTCGATGTGTCCGCCATAATGTCGCAGTAATGATAAAAATCGCTGATCGCTGCCATTACTAGTAAAAAAAAAATTATTAATAAAAATGCCATAAAACTATTCCCTATTTTGTAGACGCTATAACTTTTGCGCAACCCAATCAATAAACGCTTATTGCGATTTTTTTTTTTTACCAAAAATATGTAGAAGAATATGTATCGGCCTGAACTGAGGAAAAAAAATATGTTTTATATATTTTTTGGGGATATTTATTATAGCAAAAAGTAAAAAATAATGCGTTTTTTCAAAATTGTCCCTATTTTTTGTTTATAGCACAAAGAATAAAAACCACAGAGGTGATCAAATACCACCAAAAGAAAGCTCTATTTGTGGGGAAAAAAGGACATCACTTTTGTTTGGGAGCCACGTCGCATGACCGTGCAATTGTTAGTTAAAGCGACGCAGTGCCGTATCGCAAAAAGTGCTCTGGTCTTTGGGCAGCCAAATGGTCTGGAGCTTAAGTGGTTAATATTACTGTCAAGACTATCAAACCTTTTTCATCTGTAAAAACTGAAGAGAAAAAAAATATTTGAATATATCTACCTTTTCTCTGTCGTTGCTGACCAGCTTCCCATGTTCATCTGTTATGGGGACTATCTGTCCTTTCATAAGCTTTTTGCTATAGATACATTTTATATATTTGAGTGAACATATATAAAATAACCCCATAAAAAGAATCAAAACTAAACTATGAAAATAATTTGCTTGAGACAAGTTTTGATAACATAAAAGAAACATAGCAGAATCATGGCAAAAAAAGACCATGTGCTTCATCAAGTCCGCCCTTTCCCTTTTTTTTTTAATATAGACCTGTGTTTGTCCTAAGCATGTTTAAATTCACTTAGGCTATTCACACTGGGCGGGGGGGAGGGGGCGCTAATGGTAAAACTAGCGGCGCTTTACAGCTGTTATAGCGGCACTTTTCGCTTTTAACCCCCGCTAGTGGCCAAAGAAAGGGTTAAAAGCACCCGCAAAGCGCTGCTGCTTAATCTCTTTGCAGGCGCTTCAGCAGAGCTGCCCATTGATTTCAACGGCAGGGGCGGTTTAGGTGCGGTCTATACACAGCTCCCGCACCTCCCCAATGATGCTGCTTGCAGGACTTTTGTTCCTGTCCTGCAAGTGCACCGCCCCTGTGTGAAAGCACTCAAGAGGCGCTTTTCAGGCGCATTACAGGCGCTATTTTTAGCGCTAAAACTCCTGAAAAGCACCCCAATGTGAAAGGGGTCTTACTTTTCACTGACTCTCTTCCTCTACTAGAGGTCTGCCCAAACATAAACTACTCTTTCATTAAAATACTTTGTAAAATTAGTTTTGCACTTTCCTCCTGCTAGTCTGCGGTCATGCCCACTGTTTTTGGTCTTAGCTTTATATTGAAAGTATTGACCTCTTGAATCTTATTTACACCGTTAATGTATTTATTGGTTTCAATCATGTCCTACAATATGTCAGTAATTCTAACTTCTTAACTGGAGGGTGAAACACTAATGCCTATGGGTATGTTCTTATCTAGCAAATGATATGTAATTGCTATATTTAAAGAGAAGATTAGGGATGAGGATCCGGTTCACCAATACCATGGGTTCAAGGTAAATCCTGCAGGTTAAAGATTTACTGCCCCAGGATATTTTTGTAAGGATTCACTCAGAAGACTTTTTTTAAAAACCATAATGCACTATATGGCCTTAGAACTATGGCCAGCAGGCTTGAACAGGTCAACGCGGGAGCTTCTGATAAGCTTGATCCTTGCTTTGAAGAGGAGAGGACAACCATAGTGTCAGTAAAATGGACGCTATTATACGGAAAGCATGTCAAAAGCTGAGAAACCACATTGTGTACGTACAACACCTCACATTTTATCACTCACGCCTCACTCCCATATTGCCATAGATAAAATAAAAGTTAGGCATACAACAGCTAGGTCTATTATCTCTGTTTTAAACTTTCTTGCCATTGGATAATGTTATACTTCTACGTCATCTGCTGTTGCTTAATTGCTTTTTAGTTAAACAGTTGGCTGTATTCTTGTTCTCTTTTAATTTCGTCTGATTCGCCCTTAACAAAAATGTTCTGCTGCTGGCTAATTTTTTTATTGCTTTATTATATAAGGTCTCCAAAATTTAAATGAGAGCTTGATAGAAATTAGCCACAGGCAGAGCAGTTTTACATCAGCGAGAACAAGGACAGTCACAGAAAACAACTGGCTTATTTCTATCTGCCAGTCAATGTGAACCTATGAAAAAGTGTGTGTCACTGCTAAAGCTTCCCAAAAAAATCAATTATACAGCCAAATATGAGCTGTGGTCTCTGTGATTAAACCCATATTGGAGTAACATCAGAGAGGGATGGTCCTAGGTGGGACTGCAGTGTGCCTTATCCAGCTTTAATTTGAAGAGGTATCAAACCCAAAAGTAAAAATGTAACATATTGCAGCTTACCAGTCGTTTAATGTGGCAGCTGCATTAGTTTTATTTTTTAGTCTATTTTCCCTCTTTCCTCACCTGGTGATCTGGCCATCAACACACCTTCTATAGTAGAGTGCCAACATTCTGGATGAAGGAATAACAGAGACATATTCTGGACAGCAGTATTGTCAGTCTGGGGGGCGTGTAGAGTAGTGTTAGATGTACTAGTAGATTCAGATACACTAAACAAATTGAAGCCAAACTCCAGCTAACACTTTCCACTTTAAGACCAGGCCTTTTCTGACACTTTTTGTTTACATGTAAAAAGCAGTATTTTTTGCCAGAAATTACTTAGAACCCCTAAACATTGTATATATATTTTAAGCAGAGGCCCTTGAGAACAAAATATTGGGTTTTGCAATTGTTTGTCACAAAGTATTTGCACAGCGGTTTTTTAAACTCAATTTTTTGGGGAAAAATATACTTTAATGAATTTTAATTCACACCAACACAATATAATACCCAATTTTTTGGTAAAATATAAAAGATGGTATTACGCTGAGTAAATGGATACCTAACATGTCAAGCTTTAAAGTTGCACACGTAATCTCTATAGGCAACATTTTAAAAGCCTTTTTATAAGTTACCAGTTTAGAGTTATACAGGAGGTCCAGTGCTAGAATTATTGCTCTCACTCTGATGTTTATGGCAATACCTCACGCTGCGTTTACGTTTTACGTAAACGTTTTACGTTTACTTGCGTTTATGAGGGACCGACGCATGTGCTCACCTTTCCGCGCAAGCACGGTGGGACAGGGCACTTTAACTTTTTTTTTAATTATTATTATTATTTATTTTATTAAATTTTCTTTTTAAAGATAACATTATGGATGAGGATTTGGTTCACCACTACCATGGGTTCAAGCTGAATCCTGCAGGTTCAAGACATTTCGGTCCCCAAACACCTCTATGGTAAGCCGACTGAACTGGCGGCTTCAGTCCCAGACTCCCAGGGGCCACTAGGATTGCTTTTACATAAAAGAGAGTTGCCAGACAATCCAGGTATAATCACTTAGACCGATGACATATAATGATGTATTGTGGTCTCCAAGTGTCTAAGCAGTTACTCGACAAATTTTTTCCTTTTAGGATAAAGGTTAACATGATTAAATAAAAGCTGACCATTGTAAGCACTGTAAAATGAGGAGCCCTAGATCACCAGTCAGCCATTTTTAAAAGTAAACAGTCTTTATTATCCACTCAAAAACAAGCAAACAAAACCGCTTTCATCAGCAAAACAACCCATAATTTTGGTACACTGATGGCTCACTGCCAGTATACCAATCCCGCAACAGAGTTTAGGGTTCCCATCTGCTTAAGGGTGCTGCAAAAGGCCACATAAGTTCAGCAAACAGCATCCCAGTCCACTCTTTCTCACGGTTGTGAGCCACTCTACCTCACAGACAGGTGCTAACGCCTTCCTGTTCCTTTTCAGGCTTTCCCTGCAGGTGTGTCAACCCTTTTGAGTCTAAAGTCCCTGTGATCAATGTTTGGAAGCTCTTTCCCACCCAGAGTCTCTCTGAGCCTCCAAATTCTGGGTCTCAAATGAGGACTTACCAATCCAAAGAGCACTGTAGATCAGTCCTTTCCTCTCCAACCAGACTACTCTGGAACCCCTCACCCTGAATGGGTGAGAACCCCTGAGTACTAAAAATGTGTTCCTCTTAAAGGGGCCGCAACCCAAAAAGTAGGAAAATATACCTACCCTCCAGAATCCATCCCTGGCATTCCCATCATATCCACTCCTTCTATTTTGGGGTAAGCCCTGATAAGCATAGCTCAATGGCTAATATGAACATTAGGGGAGTTGGGGACATCCTTGCCCGATCCCACATTCAATGCCAAATGTAACAGAAGAATATACTGCTTATGTTACCCGGTGGAGGGACCATTATATAGAGAGGCAATTTAAGCTAAAAAAATGTGACCAGCCTGCAATGTGTCCAAAATATACTGGAGGGACTCCTAGGAAACAATATTCTTAACACTTAAAGAGTAACTCCATTTTTCTTGAGAAAAAAATATTCTCTGCTACATGATCTATGTACATTACAAGGAGTTTGACAAACTTTGTTGCAGATTCCTACCTTTTGTTACTCTGAAGAAATCCCGGTATGTTTTTCTTAGTCCATGTGGTAAGTAAATCTAATGGGAGTGGTTTCATAATTATCAATCAGCTGATGCATCTACAGGGCATTAATGAGGAAAATTGCAGGGTCTGCATCAGTTTAGACGTGCTTTCCTATTGGGAGTATCTCACAAAAAATGTCATTTTTTTGCAGGTGATGCCTGATATCTGACGTATCTTAGTGTAGACTTCTGTTAAAATCAGTGAGCCAATCAAACAAGCAAGAAATAATGCTTCTGGGGGGCATTCTGTACACATTCTGTTTACAGGACACCTTCAGGTAGCCATATTGCATAGCACTTTACAGAAAATGACAGTGCTGCAGATTGAAAAGGAAAGGTAATTTTTAATATCATTCAATTACAATGACTTATGTCACAATTGTATATGCTATATTATTTTTTTTGACACATAGGGTGGACTGAGTCAACCACTTTGCAAACGCTGTCATCTGCTTGTTAGAAAGGCATGAATCCTACTTGGTCTCTATAGATAAGATTCAAGGGAAGTCATTTGTTCTGGTAGCCAAAATCCTAGAATGCTAACATTTGAGGTTAATAAGGAGTTTGGGCAGTAGTTAGTGGTGTCCAGATCATCTTTTCCTGGTTTTGGGGGCACAGCAATGTTCATGGTGAGGAGGGAGGGATGTGAGAATATAAATTTTGTAATATAAGTGTATTGAAAAGCCGAAGGAGAAATGGTGCCAGAATCTTCTTATGTTTTTTTATAATAAAGATTAGCGAACCTATCAATGTGTGGTGACTTATTGCATTTAGGGGCCCAAATGGCCAACAGAACTTCTTTTTTTAGTGATGTCTGAATCTTATTTGTCCTGAAAAGACTCCTGTACTTCAGAGAATTGAAGATCTTGGAATAAGTTATCACCAAACATGGAGTAGAAAGAGAAAAACTTGGTGTAGATTGATGAAAAGTAATTTTGGAATATATCAACTATCTTAGCAGGGTTAGTCCTGAATGGATAGGAAGAAACTGTACACTTGAAAGCTCAAGATTTCTCAAATCATTAGACTATGTGGGCAGTTGGTTGTTCCACGCTTTTATGTCTGTTCTTTCCCCTAATACTTTTTGTTTCCTTTTGTTTGGTTGTCGTTTTTTTTTTTATTCTTCTCCTTTTAAAGAGCTTCCTTTTTTCATTTTTTTTTTAATATTTATATATTCTTTCAAAGATCATCATTTTCTTTTTAGATATATAAACCCATGACTCCAATTAAGGTTAAACCACATGCCAAAAAAAATATTAGGAAACGCTGTTTTATAATAATACAGATGCAGATAATCAACAGCAGTTCATTGCAGAAATCCCCTTTCAAATGCCAAGAACTTATTAGGATGTTAACCTTATGACTGTTGGTATTCTCTTTACATAGATTAATTAATTTCTGGTAAAAAATATATATATTTATTCTTGCTCACTCAGTTCCCCAGTGCCCATTACACCTGCTTTAAATAAAGGTATCTTGCACTAGTGATGTTTCCCTTGCCTTTTTAGCCTTTTGGCCATTGGATTTTGCATTCAGTACAGAAGATTGGGAAATAATGGTAACATACAATGTAAACAGGGATCTTGGGGCTTGATTTTTTCTCCAAATTATAGGATGACATATCCATCACATCATGCACAGCAAAGGTTAAGACTAGAATGTTTCATCATTTATTTAGAAACTTTATGTCTCCTACAGCATATGAAATATCATCACACTGTCCTGAAGGAGAACATAGTTTGTCCCTGCTCACAGTAAGGACTAGGGATGAGCTGAACATACCTAGGTTCAGTTTTAAGCAAACTTGGAGAACATTACAGAAGTTTGGGTGCTAAGTCCAAACTCCGCTAAAGTCATTAGATGCTGAATGTTAAAAATCAGTACAGGCCATTTTTTAGGAGATTGTCAAGAGATTGTCAAATAGCATCAGGGGCTGGGCTCTGCCCTGGGGAACATCCCCATGTCCATATTTGGTCAATGAGGTCCCCCCGATGGACCTCATCCATTTATTTGTATTTCGATTTCAACCACTGAAGCGGTCATTCACGGGTAAAGTCGTTGGGCGAGGAATGTGTTAATAGTCATTTTTTTGGGGTGGTTCATCATGGTTGACATGGATCTGCATCGCTGGACAACGTAAATTATGGGGGATGTATATCATAAGACTTTTATTGTCTATCTTTTTCTATTAAAGGACTTTTCAAAAACTGTGTGTTTTTTTTTACCTTTTTTAGTTTACTTTTTTGTGCATGACTAGGAGTATTATAATACTCATTCACATGGGGGTACCCCTTTACTGTTAAAGTGGGTTTCCAGATTCCAAAAGGTCTCCTACCCATAGACCCCTACAAACACCAGGTAGGGTTGTTGGGAAGAGGTCCCTGTTCTCACCAACATGCAGATAAGGTGTTTTGCAAGGAGGGTCCCCCATTTTGAGGGCTTTTTTGCATGGAGTTCCCTGCAGAATTCATACCTCAAAGGGAATAATGAAAAAATGGGGGGGGGGGCAATTTTTTTTTTTTTTGCATGCTGTCCCCCTTTTTATACCAGACCTGAACCCCACACCATTTATTTAACTGTTCCAGCCACTTTGTTTACGTGGCTGTGGATTTCCAGGACTTTTTGGTATGTAGCCATGTGCAGCAACAACTGGCAACTAAAGCAATAGTTACAGCCATGTGCCAAAAATGGCTTAGTCAAGCTTTAAGGGCAAGTATTTGCTTTTTTCCTCCATGTTCCCCCTCACATGAGTTTTCCTTGTCCCCAGCAGCAACACAGCTAACACTTGATTTGTCTCCCTCTCATACATGTATATGGGCAGGGTGGCTCACTTGCACATGGCCATCACATACAGCCAGACCCTGACCAAAAAAATGCAGGTTACCAGGCTGCACCGACTGTACAACCCACCCCACAATATCCTTTACACGGATAGTGGTCAGAAGTCTATGCTTAGCATCCTCATGACCCTGTATAGTTAACCCCCTCTCTCCTAGGAGTAATTACACACTCAGTTCAAGTGCCAGCTTCCAGACTCAATGACCAGGTTTGCAATATTAAACACTACTTGCTCCTCGTCTTCCAGGTATTGGCTGTAAATAGGCACTTCTCCCATAAATATTCAAATGTAGGCCAGATTTTGCCTTAAACTTTTTACTGTTCTGAATCAGTAGTTAATACAGTGTAATCCACATAATGGCATAAAGTAGCAACTGTCCACATGCTGGAAGAGGTGTTTGAAGGAGTACTTCAGCTTATATGTGCTTGTAACTGGCAAGAGCCTGAGATGGTTTTTCCTATTCTCCATAGCCAGATCATTATCTTCACTTTCCACATCTCCTTGAGAGTTAGAACTAAGGGAAACATCAGTAGCTGGCCCACAGTCCCTTGTTGAGATATACCCCATTCCCAAGTGGAATCACCTTCTCCCCAATAGCTGTTCAGTATGGTGGATACCTCTGCAGCCCTGTACCCCAATGGGGGAGAGCAAGAGAATCTCCAGCAGGTTTTCCTCTATTTCTCATCCACTTTAAATATAAAACACCCCTGTGATATGACTAAAGGATACAAGCCTTTCCTGTACAAGACTAACAGTGCAAGATACACACTCTCTTTTCCAGACATTGTGTGATGTACTCATGCCCCTTACAGCAGTATCTACCATACTGCTCACCTTTTAAATTGGCATATCATAGAGCTCCACAATACTGTCAATCTCTGACACTTGTCCCATCTCTACTGCATCCTCCTTTGACTATTTTGTCTCAAGTTCCAACTCTGTCTGGCCAGCCTCAACCCAGTGGCAGTGGGAGAAGCAGCTTGGACCTCTCTTGCCTCTGCTTGACTCTCAGGGCGCTTATTTATTGGGGTATGTGTGTCATGTGGGAATCCAACAGAGTAGTTCAGTATTGTACACAAGCAGCTTCAAGCACTTGGTAGGAAAGAACGAGGCTATCCTTGGACCAGGCTTCAGTGATGTTGTGGGTACTCCTTGACCAGGCAGAAACTCAAAAAGCAGGGTTTGACACACCTTCATTGAGTCCAGAGCTTCACATCTTCTGACACAGCTTGCTACAGGCAACACAACAGCAGCAGAGAATATTCCCAGACACCATGGTACAGGTCCATATCTGACACAGGCTGGAAACAAAATCCCATCAACACATATGCTCCCACCTTAACACACCTTCTTCTCCCACTGGCAGCCAATCCAATGGTGCCCATTGGCTGGAGGATCACCTCCTGTGTGATTCCCTGGTCTTAGGCCTGCCTCTTGAAGTTGCAACAACTGATCCTGCTGACTACACCAAAATATGGGCAGGGCGACTCAATCGCACATGGCCATTACATGCAGCCAGACCCCAACAAAGAAAATGCAGGTTACCAGGCTGTACCTTCCCCAATGGGAAAGAGAACATCCCGCAAGCTTTTCTTGTCTTAAGATTCCATGGTCAGCTAGACCCAGAGCCCCTGACCCCCCCCCCCAACCTTATAAAGGGACCTCCAGAAGCCCTCCAAAATGGAAGCAACCCTGAAAGGAACCTAAGCTAAACTCTGTAAGATGAACCTCAGCCATGCTGTATTTTAACTGTTAGGCCAGAAGCAGAAAAGCCAGGCAGTGGGTGGAATCCTGGTACCCATCCACCAATTTCCTGTTGGATGTCCTCATGCCTTCTCCAACTGGGCAGTGTGGTCTGTGAAATCAAAATTTACATTGCAAATGCACTATATTTAGGAAACTAACACATGCTTTTTGCATGGTTGGATTTAGCTGTTCTTTAATTATATATATATTTTGTGCATCTCTTTTTCAGCCGATCTTATGCTGCTGAATACACCTTCATAAAAAAAAAGCAAGAACAGCCTTCCCCGGCTAGCCCGCAATATTTTAGCTTGATGAAATTTCACCCTTCCCACCTTTATGAGAAAAGCAACAAGTCTGTAAGTATGGAATGCATCTTAATAACAAACAAGGAGTATGTACCTATTATTGGATGCTGATTAGGGATGTACATTGACTTCTGAGGTTCTTTGAGGAGCCAACCAGATTAATCATTAAGTAGAGGTAAACAATCATATAAATTTTTTACTGCAGAGAACTCTGATATTAGTGCAGCAGGGCAAGAAAAGACTCACTATAGTGTCTAAAGTGACATGTTGCTATAAGAGGCATGCATAGGACTAGGGATGAGCCCGATGTTCGTGTTGAACGTAAGTTCGCCTCGAACATTGGGTGTTCGCCTGTTCGTTGAATAGCAAACAATTTGGGGTGTTCGTGGCAAATTTGAAAGCGGCGGAACACCTTTAAAAGTCTATTGGAGAAATCAAAAGTTCTCATTTTAAAGGTTAATATGCAAGTTATTGTCATAAAAAGTGTTTGGGGACCCGGGTCCTGCCCCAGGGGACATGTATGAATGCTAAAAAAAGTTTTAAAAACGCCCGCATTTTTCCCGTGTTTAGAACAGTCCCTGCACAAAATGACATTTCTAAAGGAAAAAAGTCATTTAAATGTAATAGCAGCTATAGTGAATTGTTGGGTCTCGGCAATACAGATAAAAGTCATTGAAAAAATGGCATGGGATCCCCCCAGTCCATTACCAGGCCCTTTGGGTCTGCTATGAATATTAAGGGGAACCCTGAACCAAAATTAAAAAAAAAAATTGCGTGGAGGTCCCCCCAAATTCCATACCAGACCCTTCAGGTCTGGTATGGATTTTAAGGGGAACCCCGTGCCAAAATAAAAAAATGGCGTGGGGCCCCCCAAAAATCCATACCAGACCCTTATCCGAGCACGCAACCTGGCAGGCCACAGGAAAAGAGGGGGGACAAGAGAGTGCTCCCCCTCCTGAACCATACTAGGCCACATGCCTTCAACATGGGGAGGGTGCTTTGGGGTAGCCCCCCAAAGCACCTTGTCCCCATGGTGATCGGGACAAGGGCCTCATCCCCACAACCCTTACCCTTACTTAACAAGGGGACCCCCAGATCCCAGCCTCCCCCCGTGTGAAATGGTAACGGGGTACAAATGTACCCCTACCATTTCACAAAAAAAGTGTCAAAATGGTACAAAAGACAAGACACAGCTTGGGACAAGTCCTTTATTAAAAAATATAAAAATAAAAATGTCCCACAAAGTCCATTCATCTTCTTCTCTTGCTCCGCCGACGGACCGAAAAAGAAAAAAAAAAGCTGCGACCAACCCACCTCCATTGGAGGCACCCGCCGTATGACGTGTCTTCACTTTGACAGTTCTTATATAACTGAGGGCGGGGCCACACGGTGATGTTCAGGGTGACCCCGCCCCCCTCTGACGCACAGTGACTTCCCCGTGGCTTTCCCAGGGTGTCAGAGGGGGCGGGGTCACCCATTTAAGTAACCAGGCAAGGGTTCTGGGGTTTAGGCCCTTGTCCCCATCAACATGGGGACAAGGTGCTTTGGGGGGCTACCCCAAAGCACCCTCCCCATGTTGAGGGCATGTGGCCTGGTACAGTTCAAGAGGGGGGGCGCGCTCTCGTCCCCCACTCTTTTCTTGCGGCCTGCCAGGTTGCGTGCTCGATAAGGGTCTGGTATGGATTTTTGGGGGGACCCCCATGCCTTTTTTAAAAAAAATTTGGTACGGGGTTCCCCTTAAAATCCATACCAGACCTAAAAGGTCTGGTATGGATTTTGAGGGGGACTCCTATGCAATATAAAAAAAAAAATTGGTGCAGGGTTCCCCTTAATATCCATACCAGACCTGAAGGGCCTGGTATCGAATTTGGGGGGACCCCCACGCAATTTTTTTTTAAATTTTGGTTCAGGGTTTCCCTTAATATCCATACCAGACCCAAAGGGCCCGGTAATGGACTGGGGGATCCCATGCCGTTTTTTTCAATGACTTTTATCTGTATTGCCTAGACCTGACAATTCACTATAGCGGCTGTTACTTTTAAATGACTTTTTTTCCTTTAGAAATGTTATTTTGTGCAGGGACTGTTCTAAACACGGGAAAAATGCACTACTTTACAGGCATACTATAGACACCCCCCAGGTATGAAATTTAGAGGAATATTTCACTTTTATTGTTTCACTTTAAGCATTATTAAAATCACTGCTCCTGAAAAAACGGACGTTTTTAAAACTTTTTTTGGCATTGATACATGTCCCCTGGGGCAGGACCCAGGTCCCCAAACACTTTTTATGAAAATAACTTGCATATTAACCCTTAAAATGAGCACTTTTGATTTTTCATGTTCGTGTCCCATAGACTTTAATGGTGTTCGCGTGTTCAAACAAATTTTTTGCCTGTTCGCATGTTCTGCTGCAAACCGAACCGGGGAGTGTTCGGCTCATCCCTACATAGGACTAGGAGAGGGGTCACTATTTCATGGATAAAGAGGAGCTTCAGATGTAACTCAAGCTGTAAATTGGGGATTAGGCCATCTAGCAGACATGCCAGCAGTGACCATAAAAATGAAGGAGGTGATGAATGGAGGGAGGAGAACAAGGCTACTGTAACCACAGACATAGGGCATCTGACAAACATGGCAAGCTGCATACATGTGTGTTTTGGCATGATAGGTATATCATGAATATATATATAAAAAAAAAAAAAAAAGAAACTACCACAAGGTTGCCAAGTTTTGGAATTATCACTAAAAAAGTGATTTTTTTTTTCTGAAAGACATTTATAGATTCCATTTATGCCAGACAGTCTGGTTCTAGTGCTAACCTGTGTCCAGACTATAAACATTAAACTTATTACATATTCTTAATAAGCAGTAAAGTGGTTTAAAAAAGCCATTTTTCAGTCAGCTTCCAACATCTTAGAAACATTTGCTATTTATTATATACAGTATCTCACAAAAGTGAGTACACCCTTCACATTTTTTGTAAATATTTTATTATATTTTTTTATGTGACAACACTGAAGAAATGACACTTTGCTACAATGTAAAGTAGTGAGTATACAGCTTGTATAACAGTGTAAATTTGCTGTCCCCTCAAAATAACTCAACACACAGCCATTAATTTCTAAACCGCTGGCAACAAAAGTGAGTACACCCCTAGGTGAAAATGTCATGTGACTCTTTAGTGTTACAAGGTCTCAGGTGTAAATGGGGAGCAGGTATGTTAAATTTGTTGTTATCGCTCTCACTCTCTCATACCGGTCACTGAAAGTTCAATATGGCACCTCATGGCAAAGAATTCTTTGAGGATCTGAAAAAAAAAGAATTGTTGCTCTACATAAAGATGGCCTAGGCTATAAGAAGATTGCCAAGACTCTGAAAATGAGCTGCAGCACGGTGGCCAAGACCATCCAGCGGTTTAACAGGATAGGTTCCACTCAGAACAGGCCTCGCCATGGTCGACCAAAGAAGTTGAGTTCACATGCTCAGCGTCATATTCAGAGGTTGTCTTTGGGAAATAGACGTATGAGTGCTGCCAGCATTGCTGCAGAGGTTGAAAGGGTGGAGAGTCACTCTGTCAGGGTTCAGACCATACGCCGCACACTGCATCAAATTGGTCTGTATGGCTGTTGTCCCAGAAGGAAGTCTCTTCTAAAGATGATGCACAAGAAAGCCCGCAAACAGTTTGCTGAAGACAAGCAGACTAAGCATATGGGTTACTGGAACTATGACCTGCAGTCTGATGAGACCAAGATAAACTTATTTGGTTCAGATGGTGTCAAGCGTGTGTGGGGGCAACCAGGTGAGGAATACAAAGACAAGTGTGTCTTGCCTAAAGTCAAGCATGGTGGTGGGAGTGTCATGGTCTGTGGATGCATGAATGCTTCCGGCACTGGGGAGCTACAGTTCATTGAGGGAACCACAAATGCCAACATGTACTGTGACATATTGAAGCAGAGCATGATCCCCTCCCTTCAGAGACTGGGCCGCAGGGCAGTATTCCAACATGATAACGACCCCAAACACCCCTCCAAGATGACCACTGCCTTGCTAAAGAAGCTGAGGGTAAAGGTGATTAACTGGCCAAGCGTGTCTCCAGACCTAAAGCATCTGTGGGGCATCCTCAAACGGAAGGTGGAGGAGCGCAAGGTCTCTAACATCCACAAACTCTGTGATGTCATCATGGAGAAGTGGAAGAAAAATCCAGTGGCAACCCGTGAAGCTCTGGTGAACTCCATGCCCAAGAGGGTTAAGGTAGTGCTGAAAAATAATGGTGGCCACACAAAATATTGACACTTTGGGCTCAATTTGGACATTTTCAATTAGGGGTGTACTCACTTTTGTTGCCAGCGGTTTAGACATTAATGGCTGTGTGTTGAGTTATTTTGAGGGGACAGCAAATTTACACTGTTATACAAGCTGTACACTCACTACTTTACATTGTAGCAAAGTCTTATTTCTTTAGTGTTGTCACATGAAAAGATATAATAAAATATTTACAAAAATGTGAGGTACTGTATTAGAGCAGGGGTAGGCAACCTTAAAGAGGTGAAGATCTACTTGAACAACATGGGAGAAATCAAAGATCACCGGGCACAGTGTCGCCTCCTTGCACCTGATTTAAACACTTAATTGCCGTACTACCATGTCGAAATCACGTACATTGCACGGCAATCATGGGCACAGGTCCACTTGAGGATTACACTTATTAATTTAAAGTGTTTATAAACCTCAGACATGAAATGTGAACAAAGCATATCCCTCCATAGTTACATAGTTACATAGTAGGTGAGGTTAAAAAAAGACACAAGTCCATCAAGTCCAACCTATGTGTGTGATTATATGTCAGTATTACATTGTATATCCCTGTATGTTGCGGTCATTCAGGTTCTTATCTAATAGTTTCTTGAAACTATTGATGCCCCCCGCTGAGACCACCGCCTGTGGAAAGGAATTCCACATCCTTGCCGCTCTTACAGTAAAGGACCCTCTACGTAGTTTAAGGTTAAACCTCTTTTCTTCTAATTTTAATGAGTGGCCACAAGTTTTGTTAAACTCCCTTCTGCAAAAAAGTTTTATCCCTATTGTGGGGTCACCAGTATGGTATTTGTATATTGAAATCAAATCCCCTCTTAAGTGTCTCTTCTCCAGAGAGAATAAGTTCAGTGCTCGCAACCTTTCTTCATAACTAATGTCCTCCAGACCCTTTATTAGCTTTGTTGCCCTTCTTTGTACTCGCTCCATTTCCAGTACATCCTTCCTGAGAACTGGTACCCAGAACTGGAAAGCATACTCTAGATGCGGCCGGACCTAGGAGTCTTGTAGAGCAGGAGAATTATCATTTTATCTCTGGAATTAATCCCCTTTTTATTGCATGCCAATATTCTGTTTGCTTTGTTAGCAGCAGCTTGGCATTATATGCCATTTCTGAGCCTATTATCTACTAGGACCCCCAAGTCCTTTTCCATCCTTGATTCTCCCAGAGGTTCTCCCCCCAGTGTATAGATTGCATTCATATTTTTGCCACCCAAATGCATTATTTTACATTTTTCTAGATTGAACCTCATTTGCCATATAGTTGCCCACCCCATTAATTTGTTCAGATCTTTTTGCAAGGTTTCCACATCCTGTGGAGAAGTTATTGCCCTGCTTAGCTTAGTAGCATCCGCAAATACAGAGATTGAGCTGTTTACCCCATCTTCAAGGTAATTTATGAACAAATTAAATAGGATTGGTCCCAGCACAGAACCCTGGGGAACCCCACTACCCACCCCTGACCATTCCGAGTACTCCCCATTTATCACCACACTCTGAACTCGCCCTTGTAGCCAGTTTTAAATCCATGTACTCACCCTATGGTCCATGTCAACGGACCTTATTTTGTACTGTAAATGTTTATGGGGAACCATGTCACATGCTTTTGCAAAATCCAGATACACCATGTCTATGGGCCTTCCTTTATCTAGATGGTAACTCACCTCCTCATAGAAGGTTAATAGATTGGTTTGGCAAGAATGATTCTTCATGAATCAAATCAAATCTTGTATATAGTCCCTTATCATACCCTCCATAGTGTGTACTTGTCTCAATTAAGAGCAATAAGTGCCATTTCCGTCTGCTGCCTCGTTCCTCTGCAATCAGCATTTATCACTTCTGACAAGTTTTCTTGACACCAAAAAAGAAAAAAGTGACAGGGGATTGATCTCCAGCTGATTGACAGATCCAGCTCTGTTTCTGTGTTCTGTGTGAAGGTAGGTGGGTCCCCTCCCTCCAATCAGTTTTTCAAGCTCTCCTTCCTGAGCTCTGCAGAGTGTAACTTCAGCTTTCCACCCTTTTTTTTTACCACTCAGACAAGCTTAAATTCTGGACTTTGAATGGCTGCAGAGAAGAGAAGACATCGGATAAACAGGAACAACTTATGCAGAGAACTTGTTTCATCTCTGTGTTTCATCTAATGCTAATCACTTCTCTGGGTATATATAAGGGTTTACAACCACAGTATCAAAATTAATGGCCATTTGTTCCCAAGTAAGGGCCCATTTGTACCATATACATTGGGCTTCATTACTCAACACAGGTGCAACACAATAACAAGTTGAAGTCTATTGTTTAGAATAGGCCCAGCTCACACCAATGTGCTGCATTAATGCAAGGTGAAAGGTAGCTGTGTGTTAAAAAAACAAAATAAAATATTTTGGCTTCTGCACAACAATGCAACATGTTACAGAAATGTGTGTCAACAGTTATTGCACCCAATTAAAGAATTCTACCTATTATAAAGATTTATTCAGAAAACAAACTGTTTGATGGGGAGATTCAGCACAGAAAGCTAAAACCTGACTGATTACTGTGTTATAAACTCTGTAGTAATCGTATTTTGCTCTACCACCCTGTTCAATAAACTATAGTTTTATCATTGGTATTCAAAGCCCATTCTCAAAACTGACAATGGTTAGTCAACATCGTTCCTTCAAGGAGATGGATTCACGAAACACTATGTGACAACTGTCTATCTGTTGATAACCAGATGCACAAGTTAGTGACTTGCTAGCCTTCGCAGGCATACATAGTGGGGGAAACCTGCTCTGCCCTCACCTACCATCTTTAGGACCCTCCAGTCCTTTAGGCTTGGTTCACACTAGTGCAGCCCATGTTTGCTTGGGCACGGCAGCCCATTCATTTGATAGGGCTGCTGTGCCACATAAAACACACAAAAAAAGGTACATACACTTTTTTTTAAAATACAGCCACAGGGAAACCGCATGGTCTTTTTGACCATGCGGTTTCCCTGCCATTCCCGCACCCGCAACCGGAATGCGCGGCCCGCACTAGTGTGAACCGAGCCTTAACACCCTCTTTCCCTTACAGATACATACCCCATTTTTTGAATGTATAAATAGGTTTTCTACATGTTTTTGGTCTGGTCAAACACAGCAAATCCTATTCATTTTCTGTTTTTCCCAGGGGGTAGGTAAAGTTCTCTGCAGCATTCTCCGGTGAGTTCAGTGCTGTTTGATGATGGGAATTTTCTATAACATCAAATCAGTTTTTTTATTTGCTGGAGTTGGGCTTTAACATGTTGCAACATTTTCTTTAATAAACCTGATAATACAAATAATGGTAAGGTTTCATATAAGCCATGATTGATTATGAATTCTTTTGAATCTTAAGTGAACACACCTGTGTGAGCAGGTACATTCTTCAGATGTTGTAAGGGATTCAGCATATTAAATAACTCCAAACATGACTTCATGTACCCATACAACTCAAAACAACAGATGATGCCATTACAGAGCTACTTCTACCACTTCTTCTGGTAAACTTGTCTTCTCTTGTCTTCTCTCTGGACAGAAAGGAGGAACCAGGAGTGCCGGCAGGAGACCTGAGAAGAGGAGGTTCAGGGCCCCTCTGTGCAATTCCTTTGCACAGAGCCGTTAAGTATAGATATGTTTGTTATTTTAAAAAAAATTACCTTTACAATCACTTTAGGTAGACTATTCAACTGTGACAATCTGACACAGATTTACTGGCATACATCTAAGTCTTATACTCAATTATATTACTACCCCCTCATATTTTTTAGCTGCAGGGGTTTCCAAGGCTCCGAGTCAAGCTGGCAGTCGTCTCCCCGTCGGCTGAGACGTCACTGGATGTGGGGCACAGGGCCAGCCAGGGCCAGCCTGAAGAAGGAGCATGCATGCTCCGAACGTACGCCTGCTGGCCCTGTGCCCCATATCCAGTGATGTCACAGCCAACAGGGAAACAACTTCCAGCTTGACTCGGAGCCTTGGAAGCCCCAGCAGCTAGCGAGACAGCAGCAGCACCCCACATCGCCGGCTATCTGGATCAGGTCTGCACAGCGAGCCTCCCCTTGTGACTAGCCATTTTTACCCTTACCTTGTGAGTTAATTCTAATTTTAATTTTTTATCTTAATAAATTCATCATTAATAATTTTAATATACTGCACTCAGATGAGCGCCGCTGTTCTCCACATTATATATCTACCTATTCATTCCTAATCTGTCCTTGCAATGCTTATCTAATGTCACCAGATACCTGGCCACCTAGCGACATAAGAGAGAAGTGCAGCAATTCCAGAATTAGGGTGAAATCAATTGATCTCCTACCAATTGGCCAATGCAACTATCACTTGGCAAATACATTTAATAGCAACCCTGTCTAAACATCAGGGTGCTACATCTATTTAAAAGTAGTGAAAGGGATTTTGTATAGATCTCACATACCAATGTAATTAAAGTGATTGTAAACGATCGCTTTGTAAAACAACCCATTCAATTTAAAATAGAAATGAAAGGCAAAACATTTTTGTATAGATATAATAAGACATTATAAACAGATTTTTTTCCCTTTTGTATAAGTGATCACATTCCTCTGTTCTCAGCTGCATAAGAGCTGGGGGGGGGGGAGAAGCAGCAGCACACTGAGCTTCCCAGTGAATAGCTGTGCAGCGGGGGCATGTCAGGACAAGTTTGATATTGGAGGAGAGCAGCCTGAGTTCTCAGCATAGCTATAGAGCTGGCCATGCTGTGTTCTCCTGCTTAGTGTGATCAGTTTTTAATAGAAAGCAGAAGGACTGGCAGGAACACCAGAGATTTCACATAAAGGAAGCAATACAAAGAGAACAGATACCTTTTCATACAAGTACATGGTACAGCAGGCACATATCAGGAAAAGAAAAAACAAGTTAATACTGCGCTAGAGTATAAACAAATAAGAAAATAACTGCAACAAAAACCATCAAATATCTCTACTGTGCACATAAAATAATAAAAACATAAGTTGCGCTCAATATGAAAAATCACACAATAAGTGACATATAATGCAATGAAATTAATAAATAGTGAACATTCATAAAAGTCCATATGCACAAAATAGGTGAAAAGAAATCCGATTGTGAAAAAGGAAACAAAAAATAAAAAATAATAAATAGAATGGATAAAAAATGAGTCCTTTGAGGTAGTAAGTTCCAAATATTGTCCACCTTCACCAAAGGAAGAATAGGGGAAGAAGGAGAAGGATTATCAGTCTGAAGAGAAAATCCCACTCTGTGTGTGGGAACCCTTACCCGAACCGGTGGACCCCCTCAAGAGCGAGGTTGTAAGCGCAAGCAGATTATGCCCTCTGCAGGGACTAGTAGATCTCCGGCATCTCCGAAATCCTCCTGTTCTGACGGAGAGCTGCTCAGCGGGACTCAATGGAGCCAAGCACACAAACACTCCAATCTCAAGAGCGAGGTCGTAAGCGCAAGCAGATTATGCCCTCTGCAGGGACTAGTAGATCTCTGGCACCTCCAAAATCCTCCTGTTCTGACTGAGAGCCGCTCAGCAGGACTCAATGGAGCCGAGCACACAAACACTCCAATCTGGGGATACACCGTGTACCGGGGTCACATGTGGCTTGATGGTGTCAGTGCATAGCACCGCCCTGTGCTATGCACTGACACCATCACGCCACATGTGACCCCGGTACATGGGTGTTTGTTTTTAAGCTTGCCGGCTGTATTTTATCTGTTTTTTACTTGTATTGTTGCGGTTTCTACCGCTTGCTTCTTTTTAAAGCATTAAAGGCTCCGTTTCAAAAAACGTTACTTCACTATTGGAGTCCTTTTTTATTTCTATTTTTTTACACTTGTGGCTTTGGGTCTGAGTGTATATCCCCAGATTGGAGTGTTTGTGTGCTTGGCTCCATTGAGTCCCGCTGAGCAGCTCTCGGTCAGAACAGGAGGATTTCGGAGATGCCGGAGATCTACTAGTCCCCGCAGAGGGCATAATCTGCTTGCGCTTACAACCTCGCTCTTGAGGGGGTCCACCGGTTCGGGTAAGGGTTCCCACACACAGAGTGGGATTTTCTCTTCAGACTGAGAATCCTTCTCCTTCTTCCCCTCTTCTTCCTTTGGTGAAGGTGGACAATATTTGGAACTTACTACCTCAACAGACTCATTTTTTATCTATTCTATTTATTATTTTTTATTTTGTGTTTCCTTTTTCACAATCAATTTTCTTTTCACCTATTTTGTGCATATGGACTTTTATGAATGTTCACTATTTATTAATTTCATTGCATTACATGTCACTTATTGTGTGCAGGAGAACACAGCATGGCCAGCTCTATAGCTATGCTGAGAACTCAGGCTGCTCTCCTCCAATATCAAACTTACATATCAGGAATATGAAGTATGGGGGTAACAAACACTTTAATAACTTTACTATTTTAGAAATACTGGGTGGCAATTGTTTATACAACAAACTACTGTATCTGATTTGAATATTGAACGGCCAGATCTGTCAGAATTGGATTTTTATTGACTTAACTTTTCCTTATTCCCCAATAAAGCATAATGTATTTTAACACTTATGGTAGTTAAATGGTAAATGTTGTATACAGATCTATACTTCAGAACAAAAAGAGGGATACTTGAGGAGGAAAGAATGACAGAAGCATTTGGTTCCAAAAGAGGAACAATCCTTGCAAATGAGGGATAGTTTGGACATATGTTGTATACTTTCCAGATATTTGGCAAAAGATCAAGCCTGACAAGTCAGCTTTTTAACATTAGTACCATGGCAGCAACATATAGAGTAGTGAATTATATCATTCTGAATGATCCCAAGTAAATATTTGTATGATATTTTGTCTAGAAAAAAATGGTTATGACTAGTAAACTTAGCTTTTGCAGAAATGATACAGTACATTAATACAGATTCTGTTATTTTTTTTAGAATTATGAAAATGTTTACATGGATTATGCAAAAGGCATCTTAAAAAGCCTTGTACATGATGACTGCTGTCAATACAGTCACATGAGAACACTATATGCAGAGCATGTTAATTTATTCTCAGACATGTCAGTAGATAAATGAGATATAATTTTGAATGTACCACTGTATATTATGAATTAACAGAGTTCAGTATTTATTGAAGTGTCACTGAGAAATAACATTTATATTCAGTGACCATAATGATCCCTATCACAACTGGCCATTGCACATGGTAAACCATGATCATATTCAAAGACTTGTGTGCTCCTGAAAAGATTGAAGTTTGGCAGCTTAGCTAATCACTTGACTAGGTGAAAGGTGCTTCACAGGTTATCCAAATTTTATAGACCCATTGCATGCCAAGAAAAAGCAAAAACATATGACACGCTGACGGTTCTGTTATTGCTTTTAATAATTAATAATAATAATAAATAATAATAACTTATATCAGACATGGATTCATGAATTCACTTTTCTTGGCCAGACTCTGTTCATTGCAGTCATTTAACTGGGGTCAAATACATTGCATTCTTAAATTGTACAGTGATGATCTTGCTCACTTTGCCACTTGTGACCAGTCATTCTGGCTGGAAAATTTATATTTGTATAATTCCATAGGAACGATACATTTTTTTTTCTTCTATTGTAGATTATCTGCTCATTCCCTGTACAGGGCTTTTTATACAGTTACCCACTATTTCTGATGCCCATAAATGTGTAGCTAATAACAAACTTTAAAAATAAAAAATATAGTGTAGCATGGCCATATTGCATTGAATTTTACAGCAGTGTACAGTGGATGTAGATTAAAAAGAAAAGGTATTTTTTAATAACATTAAATTACAATATGACCTGTGTAGCAATTGTATGTTGTATATGCTACATTTTTTTTATTTGCTATATTTTCAAGAAAATTGTGTTATCCTTTAACACATGAACTTTACACTACCTTGCAGCAATCAGTTTGACCCATTTCCATAAATTTCTTCCCATACATTTATGTTGTTGCAGAAACTAGTCATTTTTATACTTTGCGAATAAGAGAGCACTTTCATAGAAAATGTGTGAATCATTTAAAAGAGAAATCCAGCCTGAGCCCATTCGGCTTGGCTTCTCCTATGAGTCACAGGAGTGCAATTCGTTTTGCACTCCTGTGACCCTTTTTTTAGCAGAGAGTGGTCTGAAGCCCTTTATCTGCTGACGTCACCAAGATCAGTCCAGGCAACGCGTTATCCCGACTTCGGAAGTCCGGATCCGCCAGGTGCCTGGATTGATAGGCGTCTCTGCCTCTCAGCGAGCCGCTGAGACGGCCGCTCCCCGCCCCTCCACAGCTCAGCTCCAGTGAGCAGAGCAGTGAGGAGCAATGAGGAGAGCTGCTGATTGACAGGGAGCCGCTCTCTGCTCAGGGAGGTGAGAAAACCGAGCCATTGGCGATGTTCGGTGGCTCGGTTCTCAGGGAAGAGGCGGCAGGGGACAGATGCAGCATCGAACCGATGATGCATCCACTTAGGTAAGTATGAATATGGGGGAAAAAAAATCCCATACTTCTCTTTTAAGTATGTATACACATTGAGCTCAATTTACTACAACTACTGTCCACCACAAGGATTGGTATTTCACTCCTCTGCTGTCAAAATGTAATTAACTAAATATACGCAATTCCTTTTTCATCCAAAATATTTATATGTTTTCATTTTTGTTTTATGTTAGGGTTACCTATGATAAAAAAAGGGAATTATCAACTCTCTAAAGAAAAAAACATATTCATCACTTAGCTATAGCAACACATGCCTCAGGATGACATTATCCTTTTCTTTCCTGGTGCAGTAAAAGCAAGAAATGACATCCCTGTAAGGTAGCTAATCATTTATAAGGAAAGGGGGTGAGAAATGGGTAAATAGATAACTTTAAAGTGGAGTTCCACCCATTTCTGTGTTTTTTTTAAAAGACAGCTTGCGGCTTTACAGACAAATGCGCACTGCTCATGCGCGAGTCACGCTGCGCGTTGTGAATGGCCAGGCAATATTCTGGGACCTGTGACGTGTCCCAGAAGATTGCAGGGAGGGAGGGGAAGAGGAGAACTTCCACTCTGCGCCACGGTGCCATGAGCAAAAATGGGAGGTGGGTACCAGTCAAAACTAGGTACCCACTCCCTCCCCAAAAAAATTACATGCCAAATGTGGCATGTCAGGGGTCAGAAGTCCTTAAAGTGGAAGTTCTTTAAAAAATAAATGCAGATTGCTTTCAAAAGTACAATTTGTAAGATACAGTTGGGGTTACCATAGATGGGCAGGTCTCTCACTAAAAAAATGGATGGAGATAGATAAGGATGATAAAAATCGACTAGTTTTGTCTCTTCAAAAAAAAAAAAAAAAAAGCAAAGGTAAATCTGGTAATTTCACCAAAATCACTTTGATCCTTAGAAGCATCTTTTTCCTGGAAGCTCAAGTTGCATTCTGCTGGGAACTGCCAAAGCCTTCTCCCCAAGTTGATGATATTTGATGCTGCACCTTTAAATTTTAATCCCCTTTGTCCTTAAAAAAAAAGTGAAAGGTTGGCAATTGGCCATGTAAAGATTTTCACACATTTTTTAATCTCTGCTAGTGATGAGGTTCAACTTTGATGCAATCATGGATTCCAAACAAATTCCTGGGATTCCTGAATTGTGAACTTTTAGCTGAAAACTTTGTTCTGAGTCACAAGAGGCAATAATGTAAAGGAATCCATAATCTAGCCCTTTCTAAAACAAAAATTGAGCCCATAGAAGCCATATTGTTACCGTGTGTTTGACCAGTAGGACAAGCTGAAAATTCTGCGTAGGAGATATACTGTTTTGATATTTTCTTTTCATTTTGGGATTAGAATATGTCCATCACGTCAATGCCCCATGTTTTTTATTTGACATAACTTGCTGTTTATGCCCCGTACACACGATCGGAAATTCCGCCAGCAAAAGTCCAATGAGAGATTTTATTTATTATTTATTTCAGGTACTTGTATAGCGCTGTCAATTTACGCAGCGCTTTACATATACATTGTACATTCACATCAGTCCCTACCCTCAAGGAGCTTACAATCTACGGTCCCTAACTCACATTCATACATACTAGGAACAATTTAGACAGGATCCAGTTAACCTACCAGCATGTCTTTGGAGTGTGGGAGGAAACCGGAGTACCCGGAGGAAACCCACGCAGGCACAGGGAGAACATGCAAACTCCAGGCAGGTAGTGTCGTGGGTGGGATTCGAACCAGCGACCCTTCTTACTGCTAGGCGAAAGTGCTATCCACTGCACCACTGTGCTGCCCTCTTTTGGTTGGAAATTGCGACCGTGTGTATGCTCCATCGAACTTTTGCTGGCGGAATTCCCACCTGCAAAAGATTGAGAGCAGGTTCTCTATTTTTCGGTTGGAAAAAGTTCCTATCCAAAAATGCATTCATCTGTATGCAATTCAGACGCGCAAAAAAACCCCACGCATGCTGAGAATCAAGTACGAGACAGAAGCACGGAGATAGCACATTCGTCACGCTGTAAATTTTTGGATCTTTTAATGCAGCGCATTCTTTTGTTCTTTGTAATGCTAGAATAATGAATTTGTTTTGCTGCTGATATTCACACAAAGTTCTGACAAACTTATTTCTTTATTATTTCTTTTACAGAATAGTACAAAACAGTGATGGATACATCTAGAATTAACAGGTATAAAATTGCCGGTATCCGGCAGGTAATACTGACATTCAAAGATTTAAGCCAGGTCTCAGGCCACTCAAGGCCGAGGCCAGGCGACATATTAAGAAGAGTCTTCATCTCGGCTTACTAGCCTAGTGGTAAACTGCAAACACAGAATATTATGTTAGCAAACACTCTTGAACATTTAAAGGATGTCTAGTGAGATGTTATTGTAATACGTAACATTGCATAGGTAATAAAGGAAAAGAAAAAAAAACAGAAACAAAATCAAGTTAAATTGGTTAACCTCAAAAAAAAGCTAACGTAGCTCTGTATGAAGTAATTATTTATTTATTTATTTATTTTATTTTTTTTTAACTCTGTCCTTTTTTTCTTTTTTTCCTTTTTTCCTCTTCTTCGCTACCTTAAATATCCATTCTCTGAAGACTTAAGCCCAAGGGCCTGAATAAGAAAAAGGAAAGAGGAATTGAAAGTGGGAGAGAGGGGGTGGGAAAAAGAGGGAGGGGGAGGACTCTGGGGTGGGGAGGGGCGGAGGCTCATTATAAGGAAAGAAGCATTAGGTCAGATCTTGATGGGCGATTATGGGTCACGCAGGTTTGCCATATCCTGAGGAATTTATCATGCGTGTCCAATAATATGGCTGTAAGTTTCTCGTTTACCATGATATCATTCACACAGTTTTTAACTGCCTCAAAACTGAGGTTTGGGGTTTTCCAGGCCCTTGCTATGATCAATTTAGTTGCGGTAAAAATATGTGCTGCTAGTTGGCGTTCAGGACGAAGAAGTTCTGCAATTGGTTTCCATAAGAGGGCCTCAAAAGGGTCCGCTTTATAGTGGTATTAAAAAGATTGCGTAGTAGTGCGTATACTCTGACCCATAATCTGCAAACCCTGGGGCAGGTCCACCAGATATGCGCCATCGTGCCCTCCTGTGAGCATCCACGAAAACAGAGGGGGGAATAAGGGGAAAGGGGGAGGGAGAGAGAAGAATAGTAAAAATAGGAAAGAACATAAGATATAGGAATACCGAGAAGAACTCGGAGAATAGTATGTAGTGTGTACATTGACGTATCACGTCGTGGGCAACAGAGCCCACAATGGGGTGGGACCATAGCCAAGACATGTATCTTAGCCAGGTGCCAACTTTTGAGGGGAGCAGTGGTCCGTCGGAACCACCGACCTATAGTGAAGATAATAGAATCAAGTTAAACAAAATGAACATAGAATTTAAACAATACTTAGAAATAGCATCAATATAAGTAGCTTAAAATGAATTACAGTATGAGAACCTCAATGCGTTATTAATATTTGAAGGTGTAGATGCGGGAGACCCCCCCGCCCCCAGGGGCGACAGCCACAAGACCATCCACCCCAGAGGGCGCGATCAAAGTCAAAGCGCCAGCCCTATCACTCCACTGAACAGGAGTGAAGGGCCTCGGTGTGTAATCAAAAATAGCCAACCTACATAACAGTCAGTGGAGGCGTGTCCCTAGCCTAAAACCATTTACCCTTCTCCCCCCACCCCCACAGGTCTTAAAAGTGATGTCTTACGCCTAATGAACCCTCCAGTCCATGAGAGCCACCAGCATGGTAGAAGTGGTTTGGGGGGCAGACCAGTGCCGGAGACCCAACAGGGGACCCCATATGGGGTGTTCCATGCCCGGGACCGCCATCTCACAAGCGGGGCAGTCAACAGTCGGGCAACGCCCACCCCTGCCAAGCAGTAGTCGACTCAATAGGGCAAAGGTACGGCAGGTGGACGTCCTCCAAGACAAGCTGCTGGGCTCCTCAAGTTAGGTTGGAATTTAAAACAAGAACAGTCAGTAACACACCGAGTAAGCGACCAAAAAAAAGAAGAAAAACAAGTGAAATGCACATCAAGGGAGGATGGGGACTTTCATCCGTTATTGGCTTGTTGGAAACGTTGGGCCTGCAAGGCCCGCAGCACCTGGGATCCAGATTGTGATCTTTGTGATGCTTGAGAAGATTGACGAGGAGGTCTGGCGGGGCCTGGTCGGGAATTTGAAGCCAGAGCGTCAGGTTGGGACAGAGGGATGTCTAGTTGCAGATCCTGGAGATGCTGTTTTAGGCCTGATGGAGAGGTGGCATGAAACTGGCGACCCTGATAGGAGAAAGAACATTTGAAGGGGAACCCCCATCTGTACTTGATCTGATGGGATTGTAGAACTTGGAGGTAAGGCTTAAGACCTCGGCGCCTGGCAATGGTGACCGGCGAGAGGTCCGCGAATATTTGGAGGGGGTTGCCTTGGAAAGAGATGTCCCGCTGCTCTCGTGCAGACTGTAAAAGCTTCTCCTTGGTCCTATAATAGTGGAATTTGATGATAACATCCCTCGGGGGACCTTCTGGGGGTTTAGGGGCCAGTGACCGGTGGATGCGGTCAAATTCCAGCCTGTCTACCAGAATCTCAGGGGCCAGTTCTTGGAAAAAGGCTGTGGCTGTTCCCTGCAGGTCAATGACCGTTTCGTGGATGCCGCGGATACGAAGGTTATCCCTGTGGGCCCTATTTTCTGCGTCCTCTAATTTATCTTTGATTTCTGCGGACATTCTGTCTACCTCCTCCTCATGTCCTTCCAGCACAGTGGTGGCCAAATCCATGCAGTGTTCCAACTGATTGGTGCGGTGGCCTATCTCCTTGAGGCCACGGACCAGATCTGAGGAAAGCTTTCGGGAGGCCGCCGTTATCTCATCTCTGACAATGCTGCGGAACTTGGCTAGCATGGCATCAGAGTCAGCAGGGTGAGGACTTACGTGGTCCGTGGGAAAGAGATGGAGACTTTTGGCAGGAGATTCCTGTCCCAGTTCAGAGAGCTGTGTGTCCTCATCAGGTTCAGGAGGATTGGGCGCCCTGGGAGGGACCAGGGGGTTTGAGGACACAGGTGAGGGAAGGAGGCCTGCTGTCAGATGTGGGCCGGACCGATCACGGCGTCCCTCGGCGGGGATAGGGCTTCAGGAGAGAGCGGGGATCCGCAGGCCTTACTGGGCCGCACTAGGCCGGACCAGACCACGGCCTCTACGGGCGTCCCCAGGGCTCGGCGGAGCCTACGGACCGTGCTAGGAGTGCAGGGGGACAGTCTTTGAGTGCGGATGGGGGTCCCCTTACCTCAAGATCCGTCCGTTTGGCGATTCCCCTTGTAGGCCTCGGAGCGGCAAGATGGCGGCGGCCGCGGGAGTCTGGAGGCTATACCTCACTGCCTCTCACGGACCGGCTTTCACCAAAATAGTCGTAGATAGTCTGGCAGATTGTGGTGGTTTGTTTAGGGCCTATGTACAGGGATGCAGGCGGATTAAGAAGCAGGGTTTTTTTTGTTATTTTAAAATTATTTTCTAGTGATCTCCATAATTTTTATTTTTTGTGTGTGTCAAGTTTCCACAACATTATTGTTTTGTATTTTTAAAGCTCAAGGAGGTTGGTTGTTGTCCCTTGTTAATTAGACATTGTATTTTTGAAATGTACCTGCCTACTCACAAACATACTTTCCTATTTGAAGAAAAACACACAGGCAAGTATTTTCATATAAAAAAATCTCCATTTATTCTGGCTCATAACAAAATAAAGAGGAAGGCAACGCTGGAGAAACTGCTTGCATTTGCAAAGCCTTTGTACCTCAGGGCACACATCAACTCTTTGTAAATAAAAATTGGTAGCCTGAGTAGTCCATGTAATAGGGAGCACAATCTGGTCCAGGACTCCCAGAGATCAGGAACAGCAGCAGATGACATATATGTCCCCAGGCTGTGGCACCACCACAGCCTGCATCTTCTGTTAGACCAGACTGAACCCAGGCCATCACTTTCTTGTCTTCCCTGCAGCCTTCCCTCCACACTTCCCTGCAGCCTTCCTTGGAGGCTGTGGCTCTGGAGGTGGACTTGTGGCAGGAGGAGGAGGAGGATGGGCGAGCACACATAAGTGCATGTTATCAGTCATTTGGCCCCTCAACCCCTTATGATGGGCCTGAAAAATAATCTTCTCACAAATGAGGCGTTGGCCCTCCTCCATTTGCTGCAATTTTGCAGCTACATAGCAGCCATAGGCCTCGTCAGAGTCGGGGGGTGTTTTCAGGGCCGCATTAGCATCCTTAATGAGGCCCATTGCTGCCTCCTCCATGTTACCCCTCTTCCTGGCCCTTTTTGTTTTAAGGCGGAGGGGAGGCACCTGAGACTGGGTGGGGCTACTGGGCCTGGCCACCTCCTGGCTTACACTTACCCCACCTCCTCCTGGCTGCCACATTCCAGAGCTTCGCCCTGGCTGAGGTCTTCCTGTGTATGAAAAAGGGACATAGGTTTAGTTTTTGGTTCATCAATCACACACAATTTTCAGCTCATGACTGTTGCAAATTGAATGTTAATAAATAGAAAAGACTATCATTCTGACCCCAGCATTTTTCATTCTTGTCACAATCATTTTTGGCCCCTATGTAAAACACTTTTTGTTAAATCATTCATCTGTTATCAATAATAACATCTAGTTAACAACAATAATTTTCGGACAATAATATGTTAAAAAATACTATACCTGGCTTCAGCTGGGCTCCTTAACTTCTTCCGGGATGGAGGCCCAGGTTGGTCCTCAGGAGCCTCAGCTGGGGTTGAGGGAAGGGTGGATGGAAGTGTAGAAAGTGATTCTCTGGCTTCAATCTGGTCTTCCAGAAACCACATCCTCTTGTAGTACCACAGACTGGGTACATACACATCCTTTGCTGCTGCTCCTGATTTCACGGAAGCCTGGACCTTATTAAGGTCCTTCCTATATGTGCTTCTCAAGCTACCAATTTTCTTATCCAAAAAAACTCGATGTCTGCGTTGCGGACCTGCGTCTTTACAAATTGCAGCAGTTTCTCCAGTGATGCCTTCCTAGCTGGTTTATTTTGATATAAGGGGTTTTTAACCTCCCACAAATTTCTCATATCCCTGTCTATGAACTGGTCCATGAATTCTGGGTCTTTGAATTGTTTCATATTTGCTACAAGACAAAACACAAGACAAAAACACTAATATCAGGCTAAACTCTCCTAATCTTATCCCAATATTGGCCTCAATCTCGAATCAGTATAGGCCACTGATGTCCCAAGTTAAAATGTTACCTTCGTTCTCACGATCGGCACTTCCTCCACTCACAGATCGTACATACGACACACGCGTATTAGCTTCATATACACTGCGCATGCATGAAACTCCGCCCGCGTCGCCTGCCCCTGACGTTCTTTCTAGAATATTACCCGCCCTTCTCTTTCGTCACAGTGGGAGAGGAACATGGTGGAGACACAGCGGGTGCGTAATAGCAGTAACGAGGAGGAAAGCCCAGAGCCAGAAACATCCCGATCCCACAAGAGATTTAAGGCCTCAAATATGGCCTTTGTAGAGATGGTGGAGATGGTGGACATCTTGAAGAGGGCCGACTATGATGGGAAGTATGGACCTTACCAAAACCCAAATGTGAGAAAGGCCAAGATCATGTCTAAAGTTGTGAAGAGTCTACACAGGAATTTTGGGGTACGACGATCCAAGGAGCAATTGAGGAAACGCTGGTCAGACCTGAAATTGAGGGAGCAGAATCAGTACAGAAGATCAAGAAAGTGCTTCTAAAAAGTAAGTACTTGTCATGTGTTCCTTATATTATTATTACTTGCATGCTGCTGATTGTGCTTTTCTTTACTGTTGTACAGTTTTAAATGGCTACTTTCATGTTCGTGGGCACAGTAATTGGTCGCAGTAAACATTGTTCGTTTGCCAACTAAATACGATGTTTTTGGCAGATACAGGGTTAACTACATTTGGTCATGCTAATTTGTATTAAAAGAAATTTAGGACATTGTTTCATTTATTCATCCTCTCAATCAGCACATCACCCACAGTTATTACCTCTTGTATCTCTTGACCTTCCCTCTTAGACTGTAAGCTCTAAGGAGCAGGGCCCTCTGATTCCTACTGTATTAAAGTGTATTGTATTTGTACTGTCTACCCTCAAGTTGTAAAGGGCTACGCAAACTGTTGGCGCTATATAAATCCTGTATAATAATATTAATAATGTGATTGAAACTAGAAAGAATTGCAAACTTGATTCAGTGTAATGTAAGAAGAGGACACTCAGCAGCTGTTTACACATCTGGACTCAGGAGCACTAATGTGGGACACCAGAACAAACTTTTAGGGTGCCCCACACAGGTACTCCAGTGGATACTTGGGATGTCTCCATGTGTGAAACTTGTCCAAAAAAGTTAAGTATTCCAGCTTTGGTAAGGGAAGATTTCATGTCTTCAGCTTGGAACTCTGCCAAAACAGACAATTGTACCCCACTTCCAAGCAATGTTTCATATTCCTATTTCTGGCCTCAAATATCTGTGTGCTAAGTATACCTTTTGTTTCATTATCATAGGGGAGAAAAGACTCGGGATGTCTGAGGACACCAGGAACCCCCCACCTCCTGAAGAAGGGGAAGAGAGGACACCACAACCTCAGGATGTGGAGGGGGAGAGGTGGAAGAAGTGGTTGAAATTGTCACCACAACAGGTCAGTGTCTGACACCACAGATTCAGGTAATAGATGTATGCCTGCATATTTATAATACATGGTGTGTATTTTTTCTTTTAGGTGATGTGCATGTTGTGGAAGAACAATCTCCTCATTTCACCAGTGACAGTGCACAAATGCTAATCCAGGACATAATATTTTGTAGTCGAGATTTAGACATCATAAAGCAAAAAAAAAATGAGGTTGAACAAAAACTGAAGAACATGATTAATGTACTAGGAAGAAACTAAATAACAACAAAATGACACCATTTTATATTTTTTTGGACCAATTTTGATAAATTTTTGATGCATTTTAAAAGCCAAATTTTGAAGATGCACACAGTGTGTCAACATGTGCGATCTGCCATCAGGAGATATCAATGTACGCGTTTTGTGGGTCCAACCCCTTTCTCGCAACTCAAGTAGGTGAGAGGAAGTGGTTGCACCCCCAAAACACGTCCATTGATCCCCAATGATGGGAGATAGCATATGTTGACATTAGGCATGGGATCAGTAGGGAAATCCCCAGTTTGACTCCCAATTTGTGTGCATCTTCAAAATTTGGCTTTTACAGGGGTGACATCACCCCATCTGATGAAGGCAAGATCAACACATTTTGACACTATAATGTCTGATATTGCCTTTGGTTTTTCAGTGTTGAACTTTGTAAGTTCCGGAGTTGTGTATGTTATGTTTTGAAACATGCCTGTTTATGTACAAAAAAAAATTTCAAGGTAAAACTTTATAAAACCAAGATGTTGTTTTTTTACCCAAAATGTTTTATAACGCACATGTGCATGTGCACGGAATAAAAGGTTTTATACTCAACAATGTGTGGCTTCTTCTTTCAATGCTCAATACCAGTTTTTGTATTAAGTTGGTGTTTACATTGACAATGGGTGTTATTGAATAATGGAAAAACCACTTGGCACTACAAGTGCACTAGGAGAACCTAGGAGACAGCTAAAAGAAACACAAGCAGTAAATCAAAATCAAGATTTTATCAGATAAAGTAGAAAATATTTACAAATTTGCTGCCATAGCAATGGCCCCCTACCCGTAAAATAATCCACATATTTTTGCCACACTTCATGGGTGCTTTGGGGGGGCAAGCCAGGACGGCCAGCTTCCAGGGCCATCTGTGTAATTTCATGAAGTCCGGCCTCAGGCCCAACTGAGGCAACATAATTAGAAGCATTTTTCTTTAAAAAGTTGTGAAGTATGCAGCATGCTAGAACTATGTGGTTCAGTTTGTACTCTGCCATATTAATTGCCGTAAGAAATAGGCAGAACCAGCTGGCCATTATCCCAAAGGCATTCTCCATGACTCTTCTGGCTCTGGCCAGCCGGTAATTAAAAACCTTCTTCTCCAGGGTGAGGGTCCTCTGGGGGAATGGCCTCTTCAGGTGATCACCCAGACCAAATGCTTCATCAGGGATAAAAACAAATGGGAGTCTTTCAACGTTCTCTTCCACAGGTGGCAATCCCAAGCCACTACTCTGGAGACATCAGTAGAACTCAGTCTGGGCAAAGACTCCACCATCCGACATCCGGCCATTCTTCCCCATGTCCACATATAAAAATTCATATGTCGCAGACACCACCACCATCAACACGATACTATTGAAACCCTTATAATTAAAATAGTATGACCCCGAGTGGGGTGGTGGGACAATGTGGACATGTTTCCCATCGATTGCCCCTCTACAGTTAGCAAAGTCCCAACGCTTGGCAAACTGGGAGGCCACAGTCTGCCATTCCTGTGGCGTTGAAGGAAACTGTGGAGTCAAAAAAGAAACAAAATTAGTACTTTTGCACATAACATTGCAAGCAGATTAGACACAAACATTCTTGGCCAACATCAGTATAACATTTATTTTAAGGAGTATTTAAAGACAAAAATATAAGGTTCACTTATCAGATTCCTCACCCCCTCTGATGGCCCATTGGAAAAATAGAGGGGGAGGGTTATAAATGAGTTTGGGACCCCAAAAAAAGCCTCTGGCACTCTGCCTGAATTTAAGGACAACAATAACATTTGGACACATTTTAGGGGGTGTTTAGGGTAAAGCACTACAATGGAGCTGACAAAATACATTGTTAAGTGACTAGGCTAGGTGTGTATGGGCCCAGGATAGCATGCTGGAGAGGTTAGTAAAGGCAAATACACATGTAGGCCAAAAAAGGAGCATTAAAATTTTAAAGCATGCATGAGGATAAAGAGGACGTTCACAGCATATTACAATCATGGTATTAAGGAATGATGAAAGAAAAATACAAAACATTAGCATACATTAAATACATAGAATGTGATGTTAAAGGAGAAAACTTACCCTAACTACCATAGTCCTTCTGCAGGACCTGTGTGATGGCAGAACAGGTCTCTGGAATAATGATCCCCAGAGCCTGGGGGGAGATGCATGTAGAGAACTTGAGGTCCTGTAGACTTTTCCCTGTCGCCAAGTAACACAACGTGGCGACTAGCCTCTGCTTGGGAGTGATGGCTTGTAGGTGTCCTTCTTTGTAATATAAGGGGTTAGCAAAGCCAACAGACGGTGAAAAACAGGGTCCGTCATCCGGAGAAAATTCCTGAAATCATCAGGGTTATTCTCCTGGATCTCCCACAGCAAAGGCATATGAGAGAATTGGTCACGCTGGAGTAACCAATTCTTGGTCTATGAACTCCTCCCCACCCTGTTCATGGACTGGGCTTGGGTCAAAGCAAGAACCCCAACACCAAGCCCCTGCACAGCACGAACTCTACGACGAGTACGTAACTGCAACATGGCTTCAAAACGGTCGGCTGGTCAGAACAAACTAACAGAATGCTCTGAAAAACAGCAAGGCCTGAGAAGAGCAAGCTGAAAATCAGAAACAAGCGGACAAGAACACACTGAAAAACAGATACGAACTGACTACACGCACTGAAAACCAGATACAAACCCACAAACACAAACTGAAGAGCAGTAACAAACTGAAAAACGCAAGGCTGAAAAGCGCGAATCGTCTCTCACCAAACTTCTACTAACATGAGATGAACACGAGATTAGCAGAAAGAGCCCAAAGGGTGGCGCACTGGGTACTGAACTTCAGTTTTATAGTCCTGTCGTACGTGTTGTACGTCACCACGTTCTAGACAGTCGGAATTTGGTGTGACCGTGTGTATGCAAGACAAGCTTGAGCAGAATTTCGTCGGAAAAACCATGCAAGGCATTTCCGACGAAAATTCTGATCGTATGTACGCGGCATTAGACCCACAAATGGCCAGATTTAAATATTAGGACTTGCCCGCCATTAGGGTTCACTGCAAAGTTTGTGAACTTCAAACTTGGATTAAGATTCAGAAACTTGTGAGAACTTAACCCAGGCAGATTTACTCAACACTAATCTCTGCATATAATGACAAATCATAAGACACTTATCACTTCCACTACATGCCAGTTATAAGAAACTTCAATCCATAGATAAGAAAAGATCTTCTCTTGTAGACACAGATTCATAGCAGCTGTCCCAAAAAACACCATGCACAAGGCGATGCATAAAAATTGGAAAACATAAGGGGAAAGAGGAGGGAAGCACAGTGATCTGGCTCAATAAAACACTTTATTAAAATGATATAAAAACAATTAAAATGCATTTACATGTACCATAGGAAGTAGAATGCTTTGCACACTGCCCAGAAGTCAGTGAGAGATGAACATTGACACCAGGGCCCAGCAGTGCAGTATGGATGACAGTTCTGTCCTCTTGGAGTGTATAGAGGAAGATGGATCTGTCATCCACATTGCACCACTAGCCTCAGTGTCAGTGTTCGTCTCCCTCTTTCTTCTATGCTGTGCGCAAAGCATTCCCCTTCCTAAAGTACATGTGAGAGCATTTTAATTGTTTTTATCTCATCCTAATAAAATGTTTCATTGTGCCAGATTGTAGCATTTCCATCTTCTTTCCCTTTGTATAATGATAAGTGCATCTATTGCTCGAAAGTGCTTGTTATCACTCTGAGATTGATGGCAATCATCACAGATATGCTGAATTTTGGCACAATCTTTCCTTTTATGGCCAACCCTAGAAAACCCAGCAAAACGTGAGTAATGGGAACACATTTAGGACCCTAAGTGGAGCTCCGGGCAGATTAAAAAAATATAGAATTTGACGCAGATTTGTACACAATTAAAAATCATATTGTTAGGTACAGCTAGTGTAAGCAACTGAATTTGGGTTAGTTTCAGTCTCCTGTAACCGACAGACTGAGGGTAGGGAACCAAGCTGTAAAGCTTAACTGCAGTAAAGAAGTATAGTTACAAGCCCACTTCTACTATCTGGTAGGGTTGCATAAGGGCCTGGGTCAATGGTATACTGTGATATCTGGGACCAAGTCATCAGTAACAGACCCTTTAAGTCACGTACGCTGTGAGGTGGGGCCTCCATGAATCAGACTTGTTTTTCCAACACATCCCTCAAACGCTCGATTGGATTGAGATCTGGAGAATTTGGAGGCCACCTTCTTCTTCTATTGATTCACATTCCATTTGTTCTGATGCTCATGCGCCCATTGTAGACACTTTTGGCTGTGGACATTGGTCAGCATGGGTAACCTGACTGATCTGTGGCTACGCAGCCCCATACACAACAAACTGTGATGCACTGTGTGTTCTGACACCTTTCTATCAGAACCAGCAATAGGCCTCATGTACACAGCTGCTGATAAAATTAAAATGAAATAATACAAATTAATCTGAAGTGCAGATTTTCAGCTTTAATTCAAGGGTTTGAACATAAATATCAAGTACAAATTTTAGGAACTGCAACCATTTTTGTACACAGTCCCCCCATTTTCAGGGGCTCAAATGTAATTGGACAAATAAATATAATCATAAATAAAATTAGCATTTTTAATATTTTGTTGAGAATCCTTTACTGGAAATGACTGCCTGAAGTCTTGAACCCATGGACATTACCAAAACTGGGTTTCCTCCTTTCTGATGCTTTGCCAGGCTCTAACTGCAGCTGTCTTCAGTTGTTCTTTGTTTATGGGTCTTTCTGCCTTTAGTTGTGCCTTCAGTAAGTGAAATGCATGCTCAATTGGGTTGAGATCAGGTGATTGACTCAGCCATTGCAGAATATTCCACTTCTTTTCCTTCAAAAGCTCCTGGGTTGCTTATGCAGTGTGTTTTGGATCATTTTTCATCTGTACTGTGAAGCGCCGTCCAATCAACTTTGCTGCATTTGGCATATATTTCTAATCTATATTGGGGGTATGATTAGGTGAACTTAATTTGTGAAACACGTCAATCTCTGCTTTGTCTGTATCGGTGTTACAGTGATGTGTTTACATGTGAAATAAAGCAACATTTTTATCCTCTGCACCTGGGAGTATGGTCAACGTTTTCTTGCTCTTTTGAGTATATTTCTAAACACTGCAGAATTCATCTGGCTGCTTCTGTCTTCTGTCACATCATCAATAATCACCAATGACCCAGTGCCACTGGAAGCCATGCATGCCCATGCCATCATACTGCCTCCACCATGTTTTACAGATGACGTTGTGTGCTTTGGATCATGAGCTGTTCCAATCCTTCTCCACACTTTTTTCTTCCCATCATTCTGATTAGTTTCATCTGTCCAAAGAATACTTTTCCAGAACTGGTCTGGCTTTTTTAGATGTTTTTTGGCAAAGTCTAATCTGGCTTTTCTATTCTTCGGGCTTATGAATGGTTTGCACCTGTTGGTAAACCCTCTGTATTTGCTCTTGTGAAGTCTTCTCTTGATTGTGGACTTTGACAATGATATGCCCACCTCCTGGAGAGTGTCCTATACTTGTCTGGATGTTGTAAATGGGTTTTTCTTTACCATAGAGAGGATCCTGCAATCATCCCCCACTGTTGTCTTCCATAGACGTCTAGGCCTTTATATGTTGCTGAGCTCATCAGTGCGTTCTGCTTTTTTCAGAATGTACCAGACTGTTAATTTGGCCACTTGTAATGTTGCTGCTATCTCTCTGATGGATTTGTTTCGTTTTTGAAGCCTTACAATGGCCTGTTTCACTTGCATGGACAGCTCCTTTGAACGCATGATGTAGGTTCACAGCATAGATTCCAAATGTAAATTCCACACTTAGAATCCACTCAATCTTTTACCTGCTTAATTGATGAAGAAATAATGAAGGAGTAGCCCACACCTGACCATGAAACAGATTTTGATTCAATTGTCCAATTACTTTTGGTCCTTTGAAAAATGGGGGATGGCTATTCTTAAGAGCTGTAATTCCTAAGCCCTTCCTCTGATTTTGATGTACATTCCCACAAATTAAACCCGAGAGTATGCCCATATCCATTATATAACTATAGCTTGAATATGTTTTGGTAAACACATGGCATATACTACATGTACTGTATAAATTGAGGAACAATCACTTGAATTAAAAAAATATTTTCTTTGAAGTTAAAGAAATACAGTACTGTGCAAAAGTTTTGGGCAGGTGTGAAGAAATGCTGTACAACAAAAAAGCAAATGCTCTTGCGCACAGGTGTGTTGGCTAGGTGGTCCAAAAAGATCAAATTGGATAATAGCTTTCAGCCTTGCTGCCCTCCAGGATAGGGATATCCTAGTAGTAAACAAAGACACAAAGAAGAGAGGGCGCACCAGCCTAGAGCATTATCCTTTGGTACATTTATTCAGAAAATATATTGAAAACTACTCACAAAGGTAGGAGACAATCATGCTTAAAAAGGTCTTTGGCATATGGTAGTCCGTCTACTGATTGCAGACTCTGAGTCCTGGAGAGTATACATACGAACCACTACTGGCTGACGCGTTTCAAAGGCATTCCTTCTTCATCAGAGAAGAAATGCTGTAAAGAAAGAATGCTTACAAAAATATATATTTTCTGGTTAATTTTTATCAATTTACAAAATGCAAAGTGAGTGCACAGAAGAAAAATCTAAATCAAATCAATATATATCGTGTGACCACCCTTTGGCTTAAAATCAGCTTCAGTTCTTACACTTGCACACTTTGTAAACTTGCACAAAGTCAGGGATTTTGTAAGATTAGATTCGGGTATATGATTAACCAATTATACCAGTGATCATCAATTTCATATGTAGGTCAAAAGACAGTCATTAACTGAAACAAAAACAGCTGTGTAGGGAGCTTACAACTGGGTGAGGAACAGGCAAACTCTGCTACTAAGGTGAGGTTTTGGAGGACATTTTCATGTCACAGTTCATACACAATACACCACAGCAACAAGACACATTAGTTATACTACATCAGCAACGTCTCTCCCAGGCAAAGATTTCAAAGCAGACTGGGATGTGCTGTTCAAGTTGTTTTGAAGACGCACAAAGAAACAGGCAATGTTGAGGACCGTAGATGCAGTGGGCGGCCAAGGAAACAATGTAGCAGATGAAAGACACATCATACCTACGTCCCTTTGACATCAGAAGATGTCCAGCAGTGCCATCAGCACAGAATTGGTGGAAATCAGTGAGATCCAGTTACACCCATCTACTGTCTGGAGAAGTCTGTCAGAAGTGGTCTTCATGGAAGAATTGCAGCTAAAATGTGGAAACAAGGCTAAGCGACTTAACTATGCACAAAAACATAGGAACTGGGGTGCAAAATTGTAAATATTTGGCTGTAGCAGGAGGCAATTTGTTCACCGAAGGGCTGGAGAGCAGTACAATAATGTGTGCAGGCAGCAGTGAAGCATGATGGAGGTCCCTTTCAAGTTTGGGCCTGCATTTCTGCAAATGGATTAGGAGATTTGATCTGAATCAATGGTGTCCTCAATGCTGAGAAATACAGGCAGATACTTATCCATCATGTCATGCCATCAGGGAGGCATGTGATTGGCCCCAAATTGGTTCTGCAGCAGGACAACAACCTCAAACATACAGCCAATGTCATTAAAAACTTCTTCAGTGTAAAGTGTAAGAAGCGTTAAGAAGAACAAGGAGTCCTGGAAGTGACAGAAGAATTTGAGGCAGCCTACATCCATAGAAGATCTGTGGTTAGTTCTCAAAGATATATGGAACATCCTGCCTGCGGAGTTCCTTCAAAAACTGTGTGCAAGTGTACCTAGAGGAATTGATGCTGTTTTGACGGCAAAGGGTGGTCACATCAAATATTGATTTGATTTGGATCTCTCCTTTGCTCATTTACTTTCCATTTTGTTAATTGATAAAAAAATAAACTAGTAACACTACTATTTCTGAAAGCATTCTTATGTAGCGCTTACACCCGCAGGAGCTGCTGGTGATGGTGGGTTCTCTATTCTGTTACGATTCTTCTAACTGCTCAGTCCCCACTGACACACTGCACTGCATTCAACCCCAGTAACAGGTGGGCATACGTGTTCCTAGTGTAGGGGTACCCCTGGAGGTGTTGGAAAGTACCTGTACCTAGTACCAAGCGTTAGCCGGCTTTTGGTGGGGTCCCTCTTTTGTTGGTGAACTGTCCCTTTAATTGCATGTGGGTAATTGATATGGAATAAGCTGCTAAGTAGAAGCAGTCTCCAATTAGGCTAGCAGTATGTGGCAGGCGTTTAGGGGGATTAGTTCAGCTCATCGCCGGCTGGTGACAGACCTGGTCCCAGGGGCTTAGCAATCAGCAGGTTCTGGAAGCCGAGTCCTGATTTTTCATGTAGGCCACAGTCTCTCAGCTCCAATCCTGAAGATGCAGCATTTCCCTCTTTAAAGCCGAGTCTCTGCAGGAGGCTCTGGTAGACTCCGGAGCAGGTCTGTCCACTATCTCTCTATGGTGCAAGCATACAGGAACAGCAAAAGGTCCTCTTAGCTCCTAGTGGCTCATTTAGTGGCTCTAGTCCCTTAAATGGAAGGCATAAACCCTGACAGCAGGTCCACACCCCTTCACTCTCCTCTCTGAACTGTCTCACTCCACACAGATTTGTGCATGGAAAAAGGTTGAAATTCTCCTCCTCCCTGATGCAAAGGTTCATGGGTATTAAAGTTTATTAGCCTGCCAGCCTCCATACACAAGTATGGTGCAATGCAACCCTTTCTGATGTTTCCATTGGCTCTCCCTCTCATTCAACAGCAGCCTAGCGCTCCTCTAGCTTGTCATAGTTTTCCAGAGATGTGAGGGGTCAAAGAAGGAGATGAAACACAACGAAACACAGTCCCACCTGATACACTGCACTAGCAGGGTGGGGGAGTGGGTTGAGTGGGGAAAAAGTACATACACAGTGCTAGAGCCTGCACATACCGGTCCTATGTAGCAAACACAGCGGGTGGGTGGCAGATGAAGAGCATGCACAGACAGCACACAGCTGCATCGAGTTGGCTGCAACACAAGCCGGCTGCGCTTAATTTAAAGCATTTTTTCACACCTGCCTAAAACTTTTGTACAATAGTTTAGCTCCATTAATCCATTGTGATTTTAGTGAAAATAAAAGCTACCACTGTACCAAAGGCCTTTCTTTTGAATTTTAAGTCAGTCAATGAGTTAACAAAACAGGAAATTTTCAGGTGATAAATGTTTGAACTAGAACATTGTGCAACTATATCTGTAGTCATAGAATTGACCTACTATTGTTAATAGAGCACTCATAAGCAAAATGAGTCTGGCCTTTGTCCAAAATATCTTTATTTCCTTTTGTGTTTGGAAGAAAGAATAATTAACCTGCTCTCTGCATCACAAGTAAGAGCCAAAAGACGAACAATCATTGTCATTATAATCTTTTATTTACAAGACATGTGAATAAAGAAGAATCAGATAACAGTAGAATTGTTTTTCACTACAGTATGCCATCAAGAAACAACATCCTGAAAATGATCAGCATGCTGGGTGTAATATTAATAATCAAACCCGATATTAAAATTAGGTAAGTTAAAGGAAGCCTGTATCAAAGGAAATACAAACATACAGTTTGTACTCTGAGACTATTTGTAAAAGCTTATTGCCTGGCTATCTCTTCCATCTATACTGAATGTACAGTATATACACATTTTTTTTAACAAAATAAGTCAGCCAATTTGTCAAACAGGAAGTAATGTAATTTGTAGTTTACTAAAAGCAATGATAGCAATAATGTAAAACAGGTTCAGGGTGGCAAAGAGAAAACATACACTGTAGAAAAATGAAAAATGGGCATGCACACATTGCAGAACAATACAAAACAGGTTATGAAAGCTGCGCAAAAGTGGACTCTTCACAAAATGTCTCTGTGGCCTAATGAGGGTAACATGTAGTTGCAAAGTAAAGTCTCTTAAGACTCTTTACCAATAGAGGGCCAATCTCAAAATCACTACCTCAGAAAAAACACAGTTCGGAACACAAACAGATACTTGTGATTATCCTCATAGAAGGTGTCCTTTACAGTGAAGTCAAGGGTAACTCTGATAACACAGGTGAACAGCTGGAGGGATCCAATGCCAAGGACAAAGGCCCACCCCATTGGAACTGGAGTACTCTGGTAGCAATTGGTAGGTTCTCTCCACAATACCTGGGTTCTCCAGGGAAGCTGTATGCAAGCAGGTGCTTCTAAGAGGGTTCTGAATGATTATTTATTTTTTCTTACTGTGTTAATGCCCTCAAGTTAACAAGGTCAACCATCTGCAATTTGTTACAATGTCTTAATGTTGCACGTTGTCTTCAGGTTGAGCAGGTGGTGACTGAGAGGCAGGGATTAATGCTGCTTACCAGGTTTTTTAGCTTTTTTTCAGAAGGTTACTGCCCCCTCTAGGTTATGCCATATAAATAGGGCTCACTAGGTGCCCTAAGAGAGGTGTTGGAGAATGTCTGCCAAAATGTAGCTCCTACTCTGTGAATCATTCCTTTGGGAGGGGAGGTGGGGGGTGAGTTGGAGCCCAGTTGGTGTTCCCTGTGAGGAATGGAACCTTTGAAATTTTATGGACTTTTAGCTGCCAACTATAAACTTATTACTTTTTGATTATTATTTCCAGATCATGGACTTTAAGGGATTGCTTACTATCTCTTGTGGGTTACTGCCTAAATGGACTCTTGCCTTGAGGAGGACTCTTTATGGATATAGTATAAACAGAAAAGTCAGTGCTGCTACCCATACACCACATAGATAACAGAGCTCCCAGGTGCTTGATCCACAGTCGCTGGCTGAGTAGGGTAATGTAGAAAAAATGATCCACACTCTGGTTGTTGCTCTTAAAATGTCTTCATTTTATTAAATAGCCACAGTGAACAAACCCAGATTAAGTCAGTTGACACGTTTCAGCCTATAAGGCCTTAGTCATAACCATATTACAGACATAAAACTTTGAAATAAATAGTGGCTCTAAAGATCACAGGCTCCACCCATTGATTGTCTTAATTAACCACAGGCATACTGGGACCAGGTCTGTGGCATAGAGTGCCTAGAGACCCAGCCTGGAGTCACTGGAAAGAGATATTTAGAGGGGCCCCGGGAAGGAGAACAAGCATGGAGATATTGAGTATTGGATAAAGTGTGTTTCCTGTGTCCAATTGTAACTTCCAGAACATTGTCATGCACTACTTTTGGTGCAGTGAAGTGCAATTTAAGCCCATTCAAAATGAAGTGAACTTTGTATGCTGAATGTGAACATTAGCACACTGTATTTTGAAAACACTTAAAAAACAAGCTGTCGCATAATCTAAATATTTACAGTGAAACAACCAAGTACTTTACATGTTCCTTTTTTATGTGTGCTAACATTGCTCAATAATTTGAATATCCTTTTTACAAATTTCCTCTTTAGATACATTTGTAAGATTTTAATATCATAATGGTATTTTCATTGTGTTGCAATCGGAATCACCAAAAGGCATATTTCATAATTATCTTCGGGTAATTGTGGTAATCCTGGGTGTAAACCAATATTTACTATGTTTCATCTACAAATATGGAAAATTACTTGTCATTTGAGAAATAACTGTGCTGGCATTCTTAGCCCACTCTAATAGATGCTAGTCGGCTGTCCATCATTCTGATCTTCCAGCTTCACTTGAAAGCTGAACTCAAGGCCAAAAACTTCCACGTAAATATATTCCTTCATAGCGATAAATTAAATAAAATCACTTTATGTGCATCAAATGCCCCTGTAAACCTAGATTTTACCTTGTAGAAGTAGCAGTGACATCATCACTGTTCTACACAAAGCCTGTGCAGATAGTAGCGGAATCCAGCAGGTCCACTCACTACAGGCTGCCTGCAGAAAACTACAGGAGGGGCAGATACAAGACCAGTTACCCTGTACAAAGTGATAGCACAGCAGCAAATGGTCTTTACTACCCCTGCACAGTGGCAACATTTCATGCTGGATTACTGCACAAATATGGAAGAAATACACAAAGCACACAGTGATTTGAGTAAGAATAGACATGTTTTCTTTATTTAAACAATATTTGCTTATCCCACAGTTCAGCATTAGGACCCAGAAGATGTAACCATTAAGAACTCCTGTCGTGCATGCTTGTTCTGGGTAAGTGACTCTTTAATTTGCAGTCTGAAGCTAAGAATAATAGCCAGACAACTAGCTTTTACTTAAAATGAGTATATGGGAGAATAAGCATTTTGTTAATGAAATATTTCTATAAAACCTATTAAATATTTTTAAAAGTTAAAGGAGTTAAATTCACTAAGTATACAAACAGTACACTTTTCTATATATCACAATACTGTCACAGCTGCAAGAGCTTTTGTTTACACCCAGATGTCAGGAGAGTGGCAGGAGAGCAAAAGAAAGGTAAGTAAAAAAACCTAACTAGCCTTAAAAATGTCCCCTCCCCCTCCTAGCACTTATGCTGACTAACCCGTGTAATAAAATATGCATATATTTACCTATTTTCAGCCTGCTCCAGTCCAGTCATGTGATTCTCTGTGTCAGCCAGTGACAGCTGAAGGGGAGAGAAGAGAGCTCTCGACAACAGCTGGTAAAGCCTGGACCAGTGACATCATCAATAGGCTTCTATGACCTATTAGTTTTCGGCGCTCCCTCCTCTTCCTGGTAGTCACCGCTAGCTGACACAGGGGGCCGGATCACTTGACCGGACTGGAGCAGGCTAAAAAAAAAGTATATGCATCTTTTTGACACAGCTCAGTCAGCATAGGCTCTCTAGTTTGCATACCCCTGGCCCCTCTTTGACAGCACTTAGATGTGGCTAAAGGCCACTCTGGCCCGAAGTGGTACAATATTATGTGGCAGGGGGAGTAACACATGTTTTCCCATACCTAGAAATACTATGTTTTTGAAAGGGCAGAAGGTCATTGTAAGCAATGGGTGCCTAGTGGTTAAGTTTGGGTTTTATTTTTATTTGACAGGTTCACTTTAGCCCTAAAAAAGGTGAAAGGGGTCGTTTTTAGTGGGTAATTCTCAAATTACATGTTATCTAACAAATTTCAAGTTTGTGAAACCTGGAGTTTAGAGTTTGGTATTTTTCACTCTAAAACCAGTAAGTTTTTAAAATGGATAGAAAAGTGGTTAAAAGATCACAATCCAAAGAGTAGTGGTTAATGATTAGGGATGAGCCGAACACCCCCCTGTTCGGTTCGCACCAGAACATGCGAACAGACAAAAAATTTGTTCGAACACGCGAACACCGTTAAAGTCTATGGGACTCGAACATGAATAATCAAAAGTGCTAACTTTAAAGGCTTATATGCAAGTTATTGTCATAAAAAGCATTTGGGGACCTGGGTCCTGCCCCAGGGGACATGTATCAATGCAAAAAAAAGTTTTAAAAAAGGCAGTTTTTTCGGGAGCAGTGATTTTAATACTGCTTAAAGTGAAACAATAAAAGTGTAACATTCCTTTAAATTTCATACCTGGGGGGTGTCTATAGTATGCCTGTAAAGTGGCGCATGTTTCCCATGTTTAGAACAGTCTGACAGTAAAATGACATTTCAAAGCAAAAAAAGTCATTTAAAACTTGCGGCTATTAATGAATTGTCGGTCTGACAATACACATAAAAGTTCATTGATAAAAACAGCATGGAATTTCCCCACAGGGGAACCCCGAACCAAAATTTAAACAAAATGGCGTGGGGGTCCCCCTAAATTCCATTCCAGGCCCTTCAGGTCTGGTATGGATATTAAGGGGAACTCCACACCAAAATTTAAAAAAAAATGGTGTGGGGGTCCCTCCCAAAATCCATACCAGACCCTTCAGGTCTGGTATGGAATTTAAGGGGAACCCCGCACCAAAATTTTTAAAAAATGGCGTGGGGTCCCCCCAAAAATCCATGCAAGAACCTTATCTGAGCATGCAACCTTGCAGGCTGCAGGAAAAGAGGGGGGGACGAGAGGGCGCCCCCCTCTCCTGAACCGTACCAGGCCACATGCTCTCAACATTGGGAGGGTGCTTTGGGGTAGCGGCCCCCCAAAGCACCTTGTCCCCATGTTGATGAGGACAAGGGCCTCATCCCCACAACCCTTGGCCGGTGGTTGTGGGGGTTTGTGGGCGGGGGGCTTATTGGAATCTGGAAGCCCCCTTTAACAAGGGGACCCCAGATCCCGCCCCCCCGTGTAAAATGGTAATGGAGTACAAAAGTACCCCTACCATTTCACAAAAAAAGTGTCAAAAATGTTTAAAATGACAAGAGACAGTTTTTGACAATTCCTTTATTTAAAGTCTTCTTCTTTCCATCTTCTTCGGGTCTTCTTCCTTCTTCCTTTTATCTTCCTTCGGTTTCTTCCTCCATCTTCTTCTTCCTCTGGTTCTTCCTCTGATCCTCTGCTTCTTGCTCCGGTGTTCTCGTCTGGCTTCTTCTTCCCCGCTTCGTTCTTGGGCCGCTCAGCATCCATGGGAGGCTCTTGCTGGGTGACGCTTCTCTTCTTCTGACACTTCTTAAATAATGGAGGGCGGGGCCACCCGGTGACCCTGCCCCCCTTTGACGCATGGGGACTTGACAGGGACTTCCCTATGGCTTTCCCATGATGTCAGAGGGGGGTGGGATCACCCGTTACGTAACTGGGTGATCCTGCCCCCTCTGACATCATGGGGAAAGCCATAGGGAAGTCCCCGTCAAGTCCCTGTGCATCAGAGGGTGGGCGGGGTCACCGGGTGGCCCCACCCTCCGTTATTTAAGAAGTGTCAGAAGAAGAGAAGCGTCAAACAGCGGGAGCCTCCCATGGCCGCATGGGAGGGCTTCCAGATTCCGATAAGCCCCCCGCCCGCAGACCCCCGCAGTCATATAACATTCTTACGGGATGTCTCCAACTTACAAGCCGACCTCAATGCACTGTTTAATTGGGCAACTGTGTGGCAAATGAGGTTTAATGTTGATAAATGTAAAGTTACGCACTTGGGGGCTAAGAATATGCATGCATCATACAATCTAGGGGGCGTACAACTGGTAAAAATAAATGGATCTGGGTGTTCTGGTAGATCATAAGCTTAATAATAGCATGCAATGCCAATCAGCGGTTTCCAAAGAGTGCAAAATTCTTTCTAGTACTGAAAAAGGTATGGACTCTAGAGAGCGAGATATCATTTTGCCCTTGTACAAATTATTAGTAAAACCCCATCTGGAATATGCAGTTATGTTTTGGGCACCAGTTCACAATAAGAGCATTGGGGAACTGGAGAAAGTGCAGAGAGGGGCAACCAAACTGATAAGAGGCACGGAGGAGCTCAGCGCTATGAGGAAAGATTAGCTGAACTGAATGCATTCTTTCTTGAGAAGAGGAGATTAAGGGGAGATATGATCAACATGTATACTGTAAATACATATGTATTCCATATACTGAATTCAGTGTAGAATTATTCACCTTAAGGTCATCACAGAGGACAAAAGGGCACTCTTTACGTCTGGAGGAAAATAGATTTAATCTCCAAATATGGAAGGGCTTTTTCACAGTAAGAGCTGTGAAAATCTGGGATAGACTCCCTTAAGAGCGGGTTCTGGCTGACTCAGTAGTGTTTTTAAAAAATAGGCCTGGATTCTTTCCTAAATGTACATAATATACCTGGATACTAATATTTTATAGATAAAGTTAATACAGGGAATATCCGATTGCGTGTTGGAGGATCAGGAAGGAATTTTTTTCCTCCGCTGAAGCAAATTGGATCATACTTTGTTTGGTGTTTTTTTTTCCCTTCTTCTGGATCAACTGTGGGTGTACTGGATGGATTTTTTTCAACCAGATTAACTATGTAACTATGGTACAACTGAAAAAAAGTTTTAGATAGAGGTTTATCAAACAAGGGAATTGCTCTCTCATTCTATGCAGGTCTGTGATTCGTCCTGTAGGGCTGTGCCTCTTCGGTCCCCTTTGTTCCTCAATCCGGCATTTCCACCTGGTCTATGTCAACAGGATTTTCAGTGGTGGGTTGATAAGGGCCTGTACAAAATAGGTAATTTCCTTGAACATAAAGGGATTTGTCCTGTCTCCTACTTTGTGCAGCAGTTGAAGGTGCCTCCATTTGATAATTTCTGTTTGCAGCAGATCCTGCACTTTTTGCACTCGTTGCAGAGATCTACAGCTAATATTACTAATATTACTACGCGCACTTCTTTTGAATCCAGATGTTTACGTGGGGAGGCCCAGAGGGGGGCATCTCGATGCTGTACAAATTGTTTGTTTACCCATCTCCGAAATTGCCTTATATGCTGGCATGGTAGCAGAACCCTAAGGAGGCTCTTCTTAATGAGCCTGTCATTGATGCTCCCAAGCATGTTCACACTTAAATCCACTTTATGTTTCTCGTGGCAAAAATTGCTATAGCGACTGCTTGGAAGAAACCAGTGGTAGATCTAGCTATTATGAAAAATAAGCTGACATGGATCATGCTCAACAAAAAAGTGGTCAATATCTTGAAGGATAAGACTGCTAAGTTTGACCATGTTTGGGATCCTTGGATTAAGTATCTCCAACTTCTAGCTGACTGTGGAGTGTGTGATGATGATGGTGTAGTGATTGGTGTAATGATTAAGCGCACTTGGAGTGTGTGAAATGCATCTACCAGCTTTCTGTCAACACTTTGGGATGTTCTGAATAAAAGAATTTTGATCGAGTACAGAGTGCGACCATTTCTTCTTTTGATTGTGGAGGGTGGGCAGTGGAGGCAGGCATTCGGACAGTCCTTCTTTCTCCTTTTGTTTTGTTTCTCCTTCCCCTCTACTTTTTTTTGTTTCTTTTCTTCTCTTTGTCTTTTTTTCCCTTTTCATTCTCCCTTCTCCCCCTCTTCTTTTTCTTTTTTGAACTCACACTTCCTTTTTCATTTAGCTGTGTTGCTTATACTTTCTGCAGTGCATTATGTATACTCATGGCCCATGCCGGCATGGCGGTGGGTGGTGGCAACGTTTGGGTTCTAATATTTCCCCTAATAGGGGGGTTTCTGAGTGGGATTGCTGTTTGCATTACAAAAACCCTTTTTTCTTTATGTTGAATCTTTACTTTATATGGCAACCCTTTGTGTCAGAAATAACTGGTGGTATAATATTTGATTCCCCTTTTATACCTGTTCTTAATGTTTTGATATGTTCCACTTGCATTGTGGACCCTATTCTTGATTTCATCCTTTGCCTACAATTTGTGTTTTCTTTGGGAAAAACTTTCAATAAAAAAATTTGAAACAGAAACAAGGGAATTGAAATCACCTACCTCTATCATTCCTAAGATCTTTCCTTTTACTAATGTCTTAGTCTGTTGCCTAAGAATTTTTGCTACTGCAACCCTTCAAACAACAGCCTAATACAAACAAGCTTACAGTTCTAAATTAGTTGCCACAGTCACATATTCTGACACCTTAGAAAATGTCATCCAGTTTACTAGCCAGCAGTCAACAACTGAATACTATTTATTTAAAAGTGATTGTAGCAGGTCATTGAAAATATATCTGTTTCTATTCTGTAATGACAAGTAAACAATATTTCATAGTCATCAAAGATCTACAAAAAGCCTCTGTGTGGTATTTTTTTCTCATCGCATTTCGACATCGAAGTGTCATATCATACTACTTTGCTTTATGCTGCTGGCTTCCTTCTTGCTCTTCCTTTTCATGCCAACTTCCTTAATCCACAGCATATGGGTGATCGCAAACATTATTCATGCCAAGACTGAAATGACCTTCAACATAAATACTCAAGTTGAGAAACCTTTTAAGAGCAGACAAAACATGAATGAATAATTGAAGTTTATAAAATTTTAGATTATTGTATGTATTGAGGGTTTTACTTCCCTTGACCTTCTAAATAAAATAACTATACACTCTCATAAGAGCTCAATTACACCTATGGTTTAGGAATATTGCTCATGTGCATTTTCACCATGCACAGGCTGTTGCTCTTTAAGTTATATGTGTGTGTCTGTATTTTCGAAGAACCTTTTAGGTAAAAAATATACAGCTGGAAAATATTCACAGTTATCATTTAGTTACCAGTCCTACCCCACTTTGCCTTAGCCTCAGTGCTACTCAGGGGCATAACTAGAAATCCAACCTGTAGCATAAAATTTAATAGGATCCCAACAGAAAAAAACATCATTGCACAACACCCTTATTACCAGGACAGGTGACAAAGGACCGAAGAGGGTGTGGTGGTAATACTGAGGTAAGTACAGGGGGGCGGGGGGTGTCTTATTCAGCCAGGAAGCTGGAGAAAAAGAATGAGTGTACATTGTTTAAATGTACACCAATCCTTTAAACTGACCCTTTCACTAATTTAACATAGTGACAGTAAAAATAAGGTAGTGCCAAATAAAGAACATACAGCAGGGCATGTGGGATGAGCCAGTGTAGAATAGTGATTGTACAGCATGGCATATGAAATGAGCCGATGCAGAATAGTGAACATGCAGCATGGCATATGGAATGTACTAGCAGAGTTTTTTTTGGTACCTTAAGGGTCCGTTCACACAACTTCACTACAGTAATGTGCATTGGTGTGATCTGGTGCCATTTATTCCAAATAGCACCCCAGCGTGCCTTGCCAACAGACCTGCAAGCGGGGCTTCATGCGCCCTTTGGGGACCCTCACAAATGCGCTCACTAATGCCCGGGACACAGTTACAGGGGCCGTTGTCAAGCAAAAATCAGCATTAAGGCAGCACCCTAACTTAGAGCTCAGAAGTGAGCCATTTGCTTTGCACAGCTCCATTTTGTACATTGAGAACTCTGCTGTTTAATGCTCATATTGTGTAACCGTACACCTTTACCCTCTTTTGAATGCAGCATTTTTACGTTGACTTTGCAGAGCCCGTGTCCAGCTCCACCAGCACAGCCATAAATGCCATCCCACTCCCAGTTAAAATGTGGGAATCCCACCATTCGCACAGTGCAGACCTCGGTTCATAACGAGCTTTAACTATTTGTTTGGATCCACTTCTGCCCTCCTCTCTCCTACCGTACATCCAGGCTAGGATGATAGGTTCCCTGTGCTGCAATGTCGGTCCTGAGTATGGGGTACCGATCGCTAGGGAGGGGGTCAAGCTCACCAATCCCCTCACTACCAGGTCTCCCATGCCAAGACACTAATCTTGTACTGGCTGCCATAGCATTCTGCACCGCTCCACTGGTTGCTCGTGCCAACAGCAATATAACTGCATCTCCTGCTAACTCCTCTGCATGATTAACCCCTCATGGTTGCCATCTCTCATCTCCTCTTCATCCTGCTTTCTTTGTACAGCTCTGTTCCTTTTGATACAGCCTTACATGCATCCCCTTTTGTAAAAACTTCAAACCAGGCATCTTTGGAATGACTTGAAAACTTTTACTGAGGAGGTGAAAAACAGTCACTTCTTCCCTCATCTCTACCTCTTTCCTTTTCAGACTGTTTCCTAACCAGCTTGCCATCTCATACATTAGAGAGGTGTACAGTCCATACAGTGCAAAGTATTTCATTCTCGTCTGCACCCCAATTGGGTACCCTTTCAAGGGGGAGAACCCCATAGTTGAGATCACATCATGCAGCAGTTTGCTTGTCTAATATTCCCATACAAGGAGAGCACAAGAGGTTATCTCCCCTTGCATTTATAGCCCATCCAAGGGAGGCAGAACCATAAATACATGGGAGTTTGCACCTTACCCCTTGCTAGCACCTGGGCAGCCTGGTACTCTCTAACACACTACTATATATAGTACAGTAAAGCAGACATTCACATAAGAAAAGCAGATTTACCAAGAACATATTTCACTTAGCAACAAAATAAACTTTATTTTACACAGCAACACCTGTAAGCACCTGCTTACAGACCTGCAATGCAACATAACAAAATATACATAAAATAACTGTAACACCCTCTAGTGTGCTACTAGTGTGAGGGTAGGTAAAACATAGTTTGGCTCAGGACTAAGTCTGATTCATGAAATCTGGGTCAAGGTTTACCTGGGATCAGGGCTGGATGACTCATGCATGCAGGTCTCAGGTGCCTCCCCCAGGTTCCAAAAAGTTAGAGAATGTTCTGTAAACTAGAGGGCGGAGGCCAGTAGATTTGATATCCCCAGGTTCTGAAAAGTTAGAGAATGTTCTGTAAACTAGAGGGTGGAGGCTAGGAGGGATGATCTGTATACTCAGGGGATATTGGCCAATCCCTAGGCAGTGGGCCTGGCAGGGGGTTAAGTATGGTTGAGTCAGGCTGGCAGGGGGAGTCGGGTGGAAGATGAAGATGGAGTGCTGAGGGGTCTGTCTTTCGCCTTAATGGGCCCTCTAGGTCAGGGGGGGGGGGCCCACAGGCTGGAGGCTCAGGCTTGCTCAGAAGGGATCCCTTCAACAGTGCAGTGTGAATGGGATCACCACCTGGGAGCAGTGGGAGCAAGGAAGGGACAGTGAGTACATCAGCACACTCAGGGATTCACAATGGGAAAGGCTGCCCCTCTTAGCAAGCTTTCAAAGGACAGGGTTGTGTTTAACCCTTTATTCTTGTCCTGGGAGATCCCCTTAAAATAACAATCAAAACAAGAGAAAATTCGCCCATGGGACTTTAAATGAGTTGGTCATATAGGTCATGATGAGTAGTATAAAGATTTATTGAAGTTCCAAAAACATAATTTATAATGAGCATAAAAACATCATAGGGCATGATTAGACCATTGACATATTGATTACAGTATAAAAATTCATAGTATACATATACAACTTAGTACTCGACGCGTTTCGCGAGCTCTGCTCGCTTCTTCAGGAGTTGGTGTATATGCAGGATATCTACAAAATAATAGGTATCAATAAGATATAACATTCAATAATGATAATGGTCAAAGAAGAAGTACATGGCCTAAAGGAAATACCCCATACTTGCATTATGGTCAATGGGTCCATAGGACTGATCTACAAAGGCAACAGCGGAAGGTACTCCAACCGGGAGCTGAAGGTGCGTAGCCCGCAGTAAGCCGAGCGGGGGTCCAGTAGGAGGCGGACATGGCGAGGAAAATGGAAGAAAAGGAATGTTGTATATCCTAGGATGTCCCAGAGGCCACATATGTCATGACAACTGTAATAAAAATTATATATATGTATGTATCTTCTAGAGTAATATAAGGGTATAAATAGTATGATATCGCTCTCGTAAAGAAATCCATGACATAATAGGTGTGGGTGCAAACAGGAAAGAAAGGAAAATGATAATAAGAGAGTGTAAAGGATGCATGGTGTGAAAGGAAAAGAAAAGAATTGTGTTCCTTGGTGTGTCTCAATAGCCATATATAGTATGTTCACAATGTTGGCAATAAAATGTATGTAGATCTAATGGTAAACACCATAAAGGTGAGATAAATATATAGAGATAAGGTATCTTTGGATGTCCATGTAGTATACTAGAATGAAGAGAGAACACAAACAAGCAAGGGTGGATATGAACACAATACGAGGAGTAAGATGAAGACAAACCAAGATATAGAAAGAAAACTAGAGAGATGTATCTTAGTAATAAGTAATGAGTATAGCATTCCACACATAGTATGTGCAAGTGAGGTTGAGTAAAAATAAAATAACATTTTGCATGATAGTGATGTGCTTACCCATGTGTAGGACCTCTCAGGTACGAGGGAACAAGCCAAGTGAGGAAAGAGAGGAGAGTTCGCCATGTCACAGCCTCTAAACTTAAACCCCCGAGCGGGAGCGTTGGGCTACGCCCCTAACGCCATACGAACGTGGCTGAGGTGGATGCCCACGCTGCGCATGCGCGAGCTCCTCCAGCCAACGTGATGACGCACTGCACGCCAAATCGTGGAGCCGCAAGGATGCGGAAGTCACACGATGGGTGCAGGTGTATGGCGCCGATGTAAAGGTGGCCCCGCCCATACAAATTAGGAGGGGAGGGGACAGCAGGGGAGAGGGTAGCCCCCCATTTATACATCGCAGCTCCCGGAAAAGAGAAACAAAACCGCGGCCACCGATGGATACAGCACATAGGAGACACTACCATAAATCAGCCAGAGTGGCATAAATGAATGATATAGTACTCATATATAATGTATAATGGCAATTGGTAATAGTAAATATGACCACGAGAGCAGCAAACGGACCAAGTGGGCTAGTAGGTGTCTTCCACCTTATTAATTCAATAGAAAAAGAGGGCGGTCTGGATGCTGCCTCTTAATATAACACAACTCCATCCCTATTAAACATTCAAAACAAGAGAAAATTCGCCCATGGGACTTTAAATGAGTTGGTCATATAGGTCATGATGAGTAGTATAAAGATTTATTGAAGTTCCAAAAACATAATTTATAATGAGCATAAAAACATCATAGGGCATGATTAGACCATTGACATATTGATTACAGTATAAAAATGCATAGTATACATATACAACTTAGTACTCGACGCGTTTCGCGAGCTCTGCTCGCTTCTTCAGGAGTTGGTGTATATGCAGGATATCTACAAAATAATAGGTATCAATAAGATATAACATTCAATAATGATAATGGTCAAAGAAGAAGTACATGGCCTAAAGGAAATACCCCATACTTGCATTATGGTCAATGGGTCCATAGGACTGATCTACAAAGGCAACAGCGGAAGGTACTCCAACCGGGAGCTGAAGGTGCGTAGCCCGCAGTAAGCCGAGCGGGGGTCCAGTAGGAGGCGGACATGGCGAGGAAAATGGAAGAAAAGGAATGTTGTATATCCTAGGATGTCCCAGAGGCCACATATGTCATGACAACTGTAATAAAAATTATATATATGTATGTATCTTCTAGAGTAATATAAGGGTATAAATAGTATGATATCGCTCTCGTAAAGAAATCCATGACATAATAGGTGTGGGTGCAAACAGGAAAGAAAGGAAAATGATAATAAGAGAGTGTAAAGGATGCATGGTGTGAAAGGAAAAGAAAAGAATTGTGTTCCTTGGTGTGTCTCAATAGCCATATATAGTATGTTCACAATGTTGGCAATAAAATGTATGTAGATCTAATGGTAAACACCATAAAGGTGAGATAAATATATAGAGATAAGGTATCTTTGGATGTCCATGTAGTATACTAGAATGAAGAGAGAACACAAACAAGCAAGGGTGGATATGAACACAATACGAGGAGTAAGATGAAGACAAACCAAGATATAGAAAGAAAACTAGAGAGATGTATCTTAGTAATAAGTAATGAGTATAGCATTCCACACATAGTATGTGCAAGTGAGGTTGAGTAAAAATAAAATAACATTTTGCATGATAGTGATGTGCTTACCCATGTGTAGGACCTCTCAGGTACGAGGGAACAAGCCAAGTGAGGAAAGAGAGGAGAGTTCGCCATGTCACAGCCTCTAAACTTAAACCCCCGAGCGGGAGCGTTGGGCTACGCCCCTAACGCCATACGAACGTGGCTGAGGTGGATGCCCACGCTGCGCATGCGCGAGCTCCTCCAGCCAACGTGATGACGCACTGCACGCCAAATCGTGGAGCCGCAAGGATGCGGAAGTCACACGATGGGTGCAGGTGTATGGCGCCGATGTAAAGGTGGCCCCGCCCATACAAATTAGGAGGGGAGGGGACAGCAGGGGAGAGGGTAGCCCCCCATTTATACATCGCAGCTCCCGGAAAAGAGAAACAAAACCGCGGCCACCGATGGATACAGCACATAGGAGACACTACCATAAATCAGCCAGAGTGGCATAAATGAATGATATAGTACTCATATATAATGTATAATGGCAATTGGTAATAGTAAATATGACCACGAGAGCAGCAAACGGACCAAGTGGGCTAGTAGGTGTCTTCCACCTTATTAATTCAATAGAAAAAGAGGGCGGTCTGGATGCTGCCTCTTAATATAACACAACTCCATCCCTATTAAACATTCAAAACAAGAGAAAATTCGCCCATGGGACTTTAAATGAGTTGGTCATATAGGTCATGATGAGTAGTATAAAGATTTATTGAAGTTCCAAAAACATAATTTATAATGAGCATAAAAACATCATAGGGCATGATTAGACCATTGACATATTGATTACAGTATAAAAATGCATAGTATACATATACAACTTAGTACTCGACGCGTTTCGCGAGCTCTGCTCGCTTCTTCAGGAGTTGGTGTATATGCAGGATATCTACAAAATAATAGGTATCAATAAGATATAACATTCAATAATGATAATGGTCAAAGAAGAAGTACATGGCCTAAAGGAAATACCCCATACTTGCATTATGGTCAATGGGTCCATAGGACTGATCTACAAAGGCAACAGCGGAAGGTACTCCAACCGGGAGCTGAAGGTGCGTAGCCCGCAGTAAGCCGAGCGGGGGTCCAGTAGGAGGCGGACATGGCGAGGAAAATGGAAGAAAAGGAATGTTGTATATCCTAGGATGTCCCAGAGGCCACATATGTCATGACAACTGTAATAAAAATTATATATATGTATGTATCTTCTAGAGTAATATAAGGGTATAAATAGTATGATATCGCTCTCGTAAAGAAATCCATGACATAATAGGTGTGGGTGCAAACAGGAAAGAAAGGAAAATGATAATAAGAGAGTGTAAAGGATGCATGGTGTGAAAGGAAAAGAAAAGAATTGTGTTCCTTGGTGTGTCTCAATAGCCATATATAGTATGTTCACAATGTTGGCAATAAAATGTATGTAGATCTAATGGTAAACACCATAAAGGTGAGATAAATATATAGAGATAAGGTATCTTTGGATGTCCATGTAGTATACTAGAATGAAGAGAGAACACAAACAAGCAAGGGTGGATATGAACACAATACGAGGAGTAAGATGAAGACAAACCAAGATATAGAAAGAAAACTAGAGAGATGTATCTTAGTAATAAGTAATGAGTATAGCATTCCACACATAGTATGTGCAAGTGAGGTTGAGTAAAAATAAAATAACATTTTGCATGATAGTGATGTGCTTACCCATGTGTAGGACCTCTCAGGTACGAGGGAACAAGCCAAGTGAGGAAAGAGAGGAGAGTTCGCCATGTCACAGCCTCTAAACTTAAACCCCCGAGCGGGAGCGTTGGGCTACGCCCCTAACGCCATACGAACGTGGCTGAGGTGGATGCCCACGCTGCGCATGCGCGAGCTCCTCCAGCCAACGTGATGACGCACTGCACGCCAAATCGTGGAGCCGCAAGGATGCGGAAGTCACACGATGGGTGCAGGTGTATGGCGCCGATGTAAAGGTGGCCCCGCCCATACAAATTAAGAGGGGAGGGGACAGCAGGGGAGAGGGTAGCCCCCCATTTATACATCGCAGCTCCCGGAAAAGAGAAACAAAACCGCGGCCACCGATGGATACAGCACATAGGAGACACTACCATAAATCAGCCAGAGTGGCATAAATGAATGATATAGTACTCATATATAATGTATAATGGCAATTGGTAATAGTAAATATGACCACGAGAGCAGCAAACGGACCAAGTGGGCTAGTAGGTGTCTTCCACCTTATTAATTCAATAGAAAAAGAGGGCGGTCTGGATGCTGCCTCTTAATATAACACAACTCCATCCCTATTAAACATTCAAAACAAGAGAAAATTCGCCCATGGGACTTTAAATGAGTTGGTCATATAGGTCATGATGAGTAGTATAAAGATTTATTGAAGTTCCAAAAACATAATTTATAATGAGCATAAAAACATCATAGGGCATGATTAGACCATTGACATATTGATTACAGTATAAAAATGCATAGTATACATATACAACTTAGTACTCGACGCGTTTCGCGAGCTCTGCTCGCTTCTTCAGGAGTTGGTGTATATGCAGGATATCTACAAAATAATAGGTATCAATAAGATATAACATTCAATAATGATAATGGTCAAAGAAGAAGTACATGGCCTAAAGGAAATACCCCATACTTGCATTATGGTCAATGGGTCCATAGGACTGATCTACAAAGGCAACAGCGGAAGGTACTCCAACCGGGAGCTGAAGGTGCGTAGCCCGCAGTAAGCCGAGCGGGGGTCCAGTAGGAGGCGGACATGGCGAGGAAAATGGAAGAAAAGGAATGTTGTATATCCTAGGATGTCCCAGAGGCCACATATGTCATGACAACTGTAATAAAAATTATATATATGTATGTATCTTCTAGAGTAATATAAGGGTATAAATAGTATGATATCGCTCTCGTAAAGAAATCCATGACATAATAGGTGTGGGTGCAAACAGGAAAGAAAGGAAAATGATAATAAGAGAGTGTAAAGGATGCATGGTGTGAAAGGAAAAGAAAAGAATTGTGTTCCTTGGTGTGTCTCAATAGCCATATATAGTATGTTCACAATGTTGGCAATAAAATGTATGTAGATCTAATGGTAAACACCATAAAGGTGAGATAAATATATAGAGATAAGGTATCTTTGGATGTCCATGTAGTATACTAGAATGAAGAGAGAACACAAACAAGCAAGGGTGGATATGAACACAATACGAGGAGTAAGATGAAGACAAACCAAGATATAGAAAGAAAACTAGAGAGATGTATCTTAGTAATAAGTAATGAGTATAGCATTCCACACATAGTATGTGCAAGTGAGGTTGAGTAAAAATAAAATAACATTTTGCATGATAGTGATGTGCTTACCCATGTGTAGGACCTCTCAGGTACGAGGGAACAAGCCAAGTGAGGAAAGAGAGGAGAGTTCGCCATGTCACAGCCTCTAAACTTAAACCCCCGAGCGGGAGCGTTGGGCTACGCCCCTAACGCCATACGAACGTGGCTGAGGTGGATGCCCACGCTGCGCATGCGCGAGCTCCTCCAGCCAACGTGATGACGCACTGCACGCCAAATCGTGGAGCCGCAAGGATGCGGAAGTCACACGATGGGTGCAGGTGTATGGCGCCGATGTAAAGGTGGCCCCGCCCATACAAATTAGGAGGGGAGGGGACAGCAGGGGAGAGGGTAGCCCCCCATTTATACATCGCAGCTCCCGGAAAAGAGAAACAAAACCGCGGCCACCGATGGATACAGCACATAGGAGACACTACCATAAATCAGCCAGAGTGGCATAAATGAATGATATAGTACTCATATATAATGTATAATGGCAATTGGTAATAGTAAATATGACCACGAGAGCAGCAAACGGACCAAGTGGGCTAGTAGGTGTCTTCCACCTTATTAATTCAATAGAAAAAGAGGGCGGTCTGGATGCTGCCTCTTAATATAACACAACTCCATCCCTATTAAACATTCAAAACAAGAGAAAATTCGCCCATGGGACTTTAAATGAGTTGGTCATATAGGTCATGATGAGTAGTATAAAGATTTATTGAAGTTCCAAAAACATAATTTATAATGAGCATAAAAACATCATAGGGCATGATTAGACCATTGACATATTGATTACAGTATAAAAATGCATAGTATACATATACAACTTAGTACTCGACGCGTTTCGCGAGCTCTGCTCGCTTCTTCAGGAGTTGGTGTATATGCAGGATATCTACAAAATAATAGGTATCAATAAGATATAACATTCAATAATGATAATGGTCAAAGAAGAAGTACATGGCCTAAAGGAAATACCCCATACTTGCATTATGGTCAATGGGTCCATAGGACTGATCTACAAAGGCAACAGCGGAAGGTACTCCAACCGGGAGCTGAAGGTGCGTAGCCCGCAGTAAGCCGAGCGGGGGTCCAGTAGGAGGCGGACATGGCGAGGAAAATGGAAGAAAAGGAATGTTGTATATCCTAGGATGTCCCAGAGGCCACATATGTCATGACAACTGTAATAAAAATTATATATATGTATGTATCTTCTAGAGTAATATAAGGGTATAAATAGTATGATATCGCTCTCGTAAAGAAATCCATGACATAATAGGTGTGGGTGCAAACAGGAAAGAAAGGAAAATGATAATAAGAGAGTGTAAAGGATGCATGGTGTGAAAGGAAAAGAAAAGAATTGTGTTCCTTGGTGTGTTTCAATAGCCATATATAGTATGTTCACAATGTTGGCAATAAAATGTATGTAGATCTAATGGTAAACACCATAAAGGTGAGATAAATATATAGAGATAAGGTATCTTTGGATGTCCATGTAGTATACTAGAATGAAGAGAGAACACAAACAAGCAAGGGTGGATATGAACACAATACGAGGAGTAAGATGAAGACAAACCAAGATATAGAAAGAAAACTAGAGAGATGTATCTTAGTAATAAGTAATGAGTATAGCATTCCACACATAGTATGTGCAAGTGAGGTTGAGTAAAAATAAAATAACATTTTGCATGATAGTGATGTGCTTACCCATGTGTAGGACCTCTCAGGTACGAGGGAACAAGCCAAGTGAGGAAAGAGAGGAGAGTTCGCCATGTCACAGCCTCTAAACTTAAACCCCCGAGCGGGAGCGTTGGGCTACGCCCCTAACGCCATACGAACGTGGCTGAGGTGGATGCCCACGCTGCGCATGCGCGAGCTCCTCCAGCCAACGTGATGACGCACTGCACGCCAAATCGTGGAGCCGCAAGGATGCGGAAGTCACACGATGGGTGCAGGTGTATGGCGCCGATGTAAAGGTGGCCCCGCCCATACAAATTAGGAGGGGAGGGGACAGCAGGGGAGAGGGTAGCCCCCCATTTATACATCGCAGCTCCCGGAAAAGAGAAACAAAACTGCGGCCACCGATGGATACAGCACATAGGAGACACTACCATAAATCAGCCAGAGTGGCATAAATGAATGATATAGTACTCATATATAATGTATAATGGCAATTGGTAATAGTAAATATGACCACGAGAGCAGCAAACGGACCAAGTGGGCTAGTAGGTGTCTTCCACCTTATTAATTCAATAGAAAAAGAGGGCGGTCTGGATGCTGCCTCTTAATATAACACAACTCCATCCCTATTAAACATTCAAAACAAGAGAAAATTCGCCCATGGGACTTTAAATGAGTTGGTCATATAGGTCATGATGAGTAGTATAAAGATTTATTGAAGTTCCAAAAACATAATTTATAATGAGCATAAAAACATCATAGGGCATGATTAGACCATTGACATATTGATTACAGTATAAAAATGCATAGTATACATATACAACTTAGTACTCGACGCGTTTCGCGAGCTCTGCTCGCTTCTTCAGGAGTTGGTGTATATGCAGGATATCTACAAAATAATAGGTATCAATAAGATATAACATTCAATAATGATAATGGTCAAAGAAGAAGTACATGGCCTAAAGGAAATACCCCATACTTGCATTATGGTCAATGGGTCCATAGGACTGATCTACAAAGGCAACAGCGGAAGGTACTCCAACCGGGAGCTGAAGGTGCGTAGCCCGCAGTAAGCCGAGCGGGGGTCCAGTAGGAGGCGGACATGGCGAGGAAAATGGAAGAAAAGGAATGTTGTATATCCTAGGATGTCCCAGAGGCCACATATGTCATGACAACTGTAATAAAAATTATATATATGTATGTATCTTCTAGAGTAATATAAGGGTATAAATAGTATGATATCGCTCTCGTAAAGAAATCCATGACATAATAGGTGTGGGTGCAAACAGGAAAGAAAGGAAAATGATAATAAGAGAGTGTAAAGGATGCATGGTGTGAAAGGAAAAGAAAAGAATTGTGTTCCTTGGTGTGTCTCAATAGCCATATATAGTATGTTCACAATGTTGGCAATAAAATGTATGTAGATCTAATGGTAAACACCATAAAGGTGAGATAAATATATAGAGATAAGGTATCTTTGGATGTCCATGTAGTATACTAGAATGAAGAGAGAACACAAACAAGCAAGGGTGGATATGAACACAATACGAGGAGTAAGATGAAGACAAACCAAGATATAGAAAGAAAACTAGAGAGATGTATCTTAGTAATAAGTAATGAGTATAGCATTCCACACATAGTATGTGCAAGTGAGGTTGAGTAAAAATAAAATAACATTTTGCATGATAGTGATGTGCTTACCCATGTGTAGGACCTCTCAGGTACGAGGGAACAAGCCAAGTGAGGAAAGAGAGGAGAGTTCGCCATGTCACAGCCTCTAAACTTAAACCCCCGAGCGGGAGCGTTGGGCTACGCCCCTAACGCCATACGAACGTGGCTGAGGTGGATGCCCACGCTGCGCATGCGCGAGCTCCTCCAGCCAACGTGATGACGCACTGCACGCCAAATCGTGGAGCCGCAAGGATGCGGAAGTCACACGATGGGTGCAGGTGTATGGCGCCGATGTAAAGGTGGCCCCGCCCATACAAATTAGGAGGGGAGGGGACAGCAGGGGAGAGGGTAGCCCCCCATTTATACATCGCAGCTCCCGGAAAAGAGAAACAAAACCGCGGCCACCGATGGATACAGCACATAGGAGACACTACCATAAATCAGCCAGAGTGGCATAAATGAATGATATAGTACTCATATATAATGTATAATGGCAATTGGTAATAGTAAATATGACCACGAGAGCAGCAAACGGACCAAGTGGGCTAGTAGGTGTCTTCCACCTTATTAATTCAATAGAAAAAGAGGGCGGTCTGGATGCTGCCTCTTAATATAACACAACTCCATCCCTATTAAACATTCAAAACAAGAGAAAATTCGCCCATGGGACTTTAAATGAGTTGGTCATATAGGTCATGATGAGTAGTATAAAGATTTATTGAAGTTCCAAAAACATAATTTATAATGAGCATAAAAACATCATAGGGCATGATTAGACCATTGACATATTGATTACAGTATAAAAATGCATAGTATACATATACAACTTAGTACTCGACGCGTTTCGCGAGCTCTGCTCGCTTCTTCAGGAGTTGGTGTATATGCAGGATATCTACAAAATAATAGGTATCAATAAGATATAACATTCAATAATGATAATGGTCAAAGAAGAAGTACATGGCCTAAAGGAAATACCCCATACTTGCATTATGGTCAATGGGTCCATAGGACTGATCTACAAAGGCAACAGCGGAAGGTACTCCAACCGGGAGCTGAAGGTGCGTAGCCCGCAGTAAGCCGAGCGGGGGTCCAGTAGGAGGCGGACATGGCGAGGAAAATGGAAGAAAAGGAATGTTGTATATCCTAGGATGTCCCAGAGGCCACATATGTCATGACAACTGTAATAAAAATTATATATATGTATGTATCTTCTAGAGTAATATAAGGGTATAAATAGTATGATATCGCTCTCGTAAAGAAATCCATGACATAATAGGTGTGGGTGCAAACAGGAAAGAAAGGAAAATGATAATAAGAGAGTGTAAAGGATGCATGGTGTGAAAGGAAAAGAAAAGAATTGTGTTCCTTGGTGTGTCTCAATAGCCATATATAGTATGTTCACAATGTTGGCAATAAAATGTATGTAGATCTAATGGTAAACACCATAAAGGTGAGATAAATATATAGAGATAAGGTATCTTTGGATGTCCATGTAGTATACTAGAATGAAGAGAGAACACAAACAAGCAAGGGTGGATATGAACACAATACGAGGAGTAAGATGAAGACAAACCAAGATATAGAAAGAAAACTAGAGAGATGTATCTTAGTAATAAGTAATGAGTATAGCATTCCACACATAGTATGTGCAAGTGAGGTTGAGTAAAAATAAAATAACATTTTGCATGATAGTGATGTGCTTACCCATGTGTAGGACCTCTCAGGTACGAGGGAACAAGCCAAGTGAGGAAAGAGAGGAGAGTTCGCCATGTCACAGCCTCTAAACTTAAACCCCCGAGCGGGAGCGTTGGGCTACGCCCCTAACGCCATACGAACGTGGCTGAGGTGGATGCCCACGCTGCGCATGCGCGAGCTCCTCCAGCCAACGTGATGACGCACTGCACGCCAAATCGTGGAGCCGCAAGGATGCGGAAGTCACACGATGGGTGCAGGTGTATGGCGCCGATGTAAAGGTGGCCCCGCCCATACAAATTAAGAGGGGAGGGGACAGCAGGGGAGAGGGTAGCCCCCCATTTATACATCGCAGCTCCCGGAAAAGAGAAACAAAACCGCGGCCACCGATGGATACAGCACATAGGAGACACTACCATAAATCAGCCAGAGTGGCATAAATGAATGATATAGTACTCATATATAATGTATAATGGCAATTGGTAATAGTAAATATGACCACGAGAGCAGCAAACGGACCAAGTGGGCTAGTAGGTGTCTTCCACCTTATTAATTCAATAGAAAAAGAGGGCGGTCTGGATGCTGCCTCTTAATATAACACAACTCCATCCCTATTAAACATTCAAAACAAGAGAAAATTCGCCCATGGGACTTTAAATGAGTTGGTCATATAGGTCATGATGAGTAGTATAAAGATTTATTGAAGTTCCAAAAACATAATTTATAATGAGCATAAAAACATCATAGGGCATGATTAGACCATTGACATATTGATTACAGTATAAAAATGCATAGTATACATATACAACTTAGTACTCGACGCGTTTCGCGAGCTCTGCTCGCTTCTTCAGGAGTTGGTGTATATGCAGGATATCTACAAAATAATAGGTATCAATAAGATATAACATTCAATAATGATAATGGTCAAAGAAGAAGTACATGGCCTAAAGGAAATACCCCATACTTGCATTATGGTCAATGGGTCCATAGGACTGATCTACAAAGGCAACAGCGGAAGGTACTCCAACCGGGAGCTGAAGGTGCGTAGCCCGCAATATGCCGAGCGGGGGTCCAGTAGGAGGCGGACATGGCGAGGAAAATGGAAGAAAAGGAATGTTGTATATCCTAGGATGTCCCAGAGGCCACATATGTCATGACAACTGTAATAAAAATTATATATATGTATGTATCTTCTAGAGTAATATAAGGGTATAAATAGTATGATATCGCTCTCGTAAAGAAATCCATGACATAATAGGTGTGGGTGCAAACAGGAAAGAAAGGAAAATGATAATAAGAGAGTGTAAAGGATGCATGGTGTGAAAGGAAAAGAAAAGAATTGTTTTCCTTGGTGTGTCTCAATAGCCATATATAGTATGTTCACAATGTTGGCAATAAAATGTATGTAGATCTAATGGTAAACACCATAAAGGTGAGATAAATATATAGAGATAAGGTATCTTTGGATGTCCATGTAGTATACTAGAATGAAGAGAGAACACAAACAAGCAAGGGTGGATATGAACACAATACGAGGAGTAAGATGAAGACAAACCAAGATATAGAAAGAAAACTAGAGAGATGTATCTTAGTAATAAGTAATGAGTATAGCATTCCACACATAGTATGTGCAAGTGAGGTTGAGTAAAAATAAAATAACATTTTGCATGATAGTGATGTGCTTACCCATGTGTAGGACCTCTCAGGTACGAGGGAACAAGCCAAGTGAGGAAAGAGAGGAGAGTTCGCCATGTCACAGCCTCTAAACTTAAACCCCCGAGCGGGAGCGTTGGGCTACGCCCCTAACGCCATACGAACGTGGCTGAGGTGGATGCCCACGCTGCGCATGCGCGAGCTCCTCCAGCCAACGTGATGACGCACTGCACGCCAAATCGTGGAGCCGCAAGGATGCGGAAGTCACACGATGGGTGCAGGTGTATGGCGCCGATGTAAAGGTGGCCCCGCCCATACAAATTAGGAGGGGAGGGGACAGCAGGGGAGAGGGTAGCCCCCCATTTATACATCGCAGCTCCCGGAAAAGAGAAACAAAACCGCGGCCACCGATGGATACAGCACATAGGAGACACTACCATAAATCAGCCAGAGTGGCATAAATGAATGATATAGTACTCATATATAATGTATAATGGCAATTGGTAATAGTAAATATGACCACGAGAGCAGCAAACGGACCAAGTGGGCTAGTAGGTGTCTTCCACCTTATTAATTCAATAGAAAAAGAGGGCGGTCTGGATGCTGCCTCTTAATATAACACAACTCCATCCCTATTAAACATTCAAAACAAGAGAAAATTCGCCCATGGGACTTTAAATGAGTTGGTCATATAGGTCATGATGAGTAGTATAAAGATTTATTGAAGTTCCAAAAACATAATTTATAATGAGCATAAAAACATCATAGGGCATGATTAGACCATTGACATATTGATTACAGTATAAAAATGCATAGTATACATATACAACTTAGTACTCGACGCGTTTCGCGAGCTCTGCTCGCTTCTTCAGGAGTTGGTGTATATGCAGGATATCTACAAAATAATAGGTATCAATAAGATATAACATTCAATAATGATAATGGTCAAAGAAGAAGTACATGGCCTAAAGGAAATACCCCTTACTTGCATTATGGTCAATGGGTCCATAGGACTGATCTACAAAGGCAACAGCGGAAGGTACTCCAACCGGGAGCTGAAGGTGCGTAGCCCGCAGTAAGCCGAGCGGGGGTCCAGTAGGAGGCGGACATGGCGAGGAAAATGGAAGAAAAGGAATGTTGTATATCCTAGGATGTCCCAGAGGCCACATATGTCATGACAACTGTAATAAAAATTATATATATGTATGTATCTTCTAGAGTAATATAAGGGTATAAATAGTATGATATCGCTCTCGTAAAGAAATCCATGACATAATAGGTGTGGGTGCAAACAGGAAAGAAAGGAAAATGATAATAAGAGAGTGTAAAGGATGCATGGTGTGAAAGGAAAAGAAAAGAATTGTGTTCCTTGGTGTGTCTCAATAGCCATATATAGTATGTTCACAATGTTGGCAATAAAATGTATGTAGATCTAATGGTAAACACCATAAAGGTGAGATAAATATATAGAGATAAGGTATCTTTGGATGTCCATGTAGTATACTAGAATGAAGAGAGAACACAAACAAGCAAGGGTGGATATGAACACAATACGAGGAGTAAGATGAAGACAAACCAAGATATAGAAAGAAAACTAGAGAGATGTATCTTAGTAATAAGTAATGAGTATAGCATTCCACACATAGTATGTGCAAGTGAGGTTGAGTAAAAATAAAATAACATTTTGCATGATAGTGATGTGCTTACCCATGTGTAGGACCTCTCAGGTACGAGGGAACAAGCCAAGTGAGGAAAGAGAGGAGAGTTCGGCCATGTCACAGCCTCTAAACTTAAACCCCCCGAGCGGGAGCGTTGGGCTACGCCCCTAACGCCATACGAACGTGGCTGAGGTGGATGCCCACGCTGCGCATGCGCGAGCTCCTCCAGCCAACGTGATGACGCACTGCACGCCAAATCGTGGAGCCGCAAGGATGCGGAAGTCACACGATGGGTGCAGGTGTATGGCGCCGATGTAAAGGTGGCCCCGCCCATACAAATTAGGAGGGGAGGGGACAGCAGGGGAGAGGGTAGCCCCCCATTTATACATCGCAGCTCCCGGAAAAGAGAAACAAAACCGCGGCCACCGATGGATACAGCACATAGGAGACACTACCATAAATCAGCCAGAGTGGCATAAATGAATGATATAGTACTCATATATAATGTATAATGGCAATTGGTAATAGTAAATATGACCACGAGAGCAGCAAACGGACCAAGTGGGCTAGTAGGTGTCTTCCACCTTATTAATTCAATAGAAAAAGAGGGCGGTCTGGATGCTGCCTCTTAATATAACACAACTCCATCCCTATTAAACATTCAAAACAAGAGAAAATTCGCCCATGGGACTTTAAATGAGTTGGTCATATAGGTCATGATGAGTAGTATAAAGATTTATTGAAGTTCCAAAAACATAATTTATAATGAGCATAAAAACATCATAGGGCATGATTAGACCATTGACATATTGATTACAGTATAAAAATGCATAGTATACATATACAACTTAGTACTCGACGCGTTTCGCGAGCTCTGCTCGCTTCTTCAGGAGTTGGTGTATATGCAGGATATCTACAAAATAATAGGTATCAATAAGATATAACATTCAATAATGATAATGGTCAAAGAAGAAGTACATGGCCTAAAGGAAATACCCCATACTTGCATTATGGTCAATGGGTCCATAGGACTGATCTACAAAGGCAACAGCGGAAGGTACTCCAACCGGGAGCTGAAGGTGCGTAGCCCGCAGTAAGCCGAGCGGGGGTCCAGTAGGAGGCGGACATGGCGAGGAAAATGGAAGAAAAGGAATGTTGTATATCCTAGGATGTCCCAGAGGCCACATATGTCATGACAACTGTAATAAAAATTATATATATGTATGTATCTTCTAGAGTAATATAAGGGTATAAATAGTATGATATCGCTCTCGTAAAGAAATCCATGACATAATAGGTGTGGGTGCAAACAGGAAAGAAAGGAAAATGATAATAAGAGAGTGTAAAGGATGCATGGTGTGAAAGGAAAAGAAAAGAATTGTGTTCCTTGGTGTGTCTCAATAGCCATATATAGTATGTTCACAATGTTGGCAATAAAATGTATGTAGATCTAATGGTAAACACCATAAAGGTGAGATAAATATATAGAGATAAGGTATCTTTGGATGTCCATGTAGTATACTAGAATGAAGAGAGAACACAAACAAGCAAGGGTGGATATGAACACAATACGAGGAGTAAGATGAAGACAAACCAAGATATAGAAAGAAAACTAGATTGCCATTATACATTATATATGAGTACTACATCATTCATTTATGCCACTCTGGCTGATTTATGGTAGTGTCTCCTATGTGCTGTATCCATCGGTGGCCGCGGTTTTGTTTCTCTTTTCCGGGAGCTGCGATGTATAAATGGGGGGCTACCCTCTCCCCTGCTGTCCCCTCCCCTCCTAATTTGTATGGGCGGGGCCACCTTTACATCGGCGCCATACACCTGCACCCATCGTGTGACTTCCGCATCCTTGCGGCTCCACGATTTGGCGTGCAGTGCGTCATCACGTTGGCTGGAGGAGCTCGCGCATGCGCAGCGTGGGCATCCACCTCAGCCACGTTCGTATGGCGTTAGGGGCGTAGCCCAACGCTCCCGCTCGGGGGTTTAAGTTTAGAGGCTGTGACATGGCGAACTCTCCTCTCTTTCCTCACTTGGCTTGTTCCCTCGTACCTGAGAGGTCCTACACATGGGTAAGCACATCACTATCATGCAAAATGTTATTTTATTTTTACTCAACCTCACTTGCACATACTATGTGTGGAATGCTATACTCATTACTTATTACTAAGATACATCTCTCTAGTTTTCTTTCTATATCTTGGTTTGTCTTCATCTTACTCCTCGTATTGTGTTCATATCCACCCTTGCTTGTTTGTGTTCTCTCTTCATTCTAGTATACTACATGGACATCCAAAGATACCTTATCTCTATATATTTATCTCACCTTTATGGTGTTTACCATTAGATCTACATACATTTTATTGCCAACATTGTGAACATACTATATATGGCTATTGAGACACACCAAGGAACACAATTCTTTTCTTTTCCTTTCACACCATGCATCCTTTACACTCTCTTATTATCATTTTCCTTTCTTTCCTGTTTGCACCCACACCTATTATGTCATGGATTTCTTTACGAGAGCGATATCATACTATTTATACCCTTATATTACTCTAGAAGATACATACATATATATAATTTTTATTACAGTTGTCATGACATATGTGGCCTCTGGGACATCCTAGGATATACAACATTCCTTTTCTTCCATTTTCCTCGCCATGTCCGCCTCCTACTGGACCCCCGCTCGGCTTACTGCGGGCTACGCACCTTCAGCTCCCGGTTGGAGTACCTTCCGCTGTTGCCTTTGTAGATCAGTCCTATGGACCCATTGACCATAATGCAAGTATGGGGTATTTCCTTTAGGCCATGTACTTCTTCTTTGACCATTATCATTATTGAATGTTATATCTTATTGATACCTATTATTTTGTAGATATCCTGCATATACACCAACTCCTGAAGAAGCGAGCAGAGCTCGCGAAACGCGTCGAGTACTAAGTTGTATATGTATACTATGCATTTTTATACTGTAATCAATATGTCAATGGTCTAATCATGCCCTATGATGTTTTTATGCTCATTATAAATTATGTTTTTGGAACTTCAATAAATCTTTATACTACTCATCATGACCTATATGACCAACTCATTTAAAGTCCCATGGGCGAATTTTCTCTTGTTTTGAATGTTTAATAGGGATGGAGTTGTGTTATATTAAGAGGCAGCATCCAGACCGCCCTCTTTTTCTATTGAATTAATAAGGTGGAAGACACCTACTAGCCCACTTGGTCCATTTGCTGCTCTCGTGGTCATATTTACTATTACCAATTGCCATTATACATTATATATGAGTACTATATCATTCATTTATGCCACTCTGGCTGATTTATGGTAGTGTCTCCTATGTGCTGTATCCATCGGTGGCCGCGGTTTTGTTTCTCTTTTCCGGGAGCTGCGATGTATAAATGGGGGGCTACCCTCTCCCCTGCTGTCCCCTCCCCTCCTAATTTGTATGGGCGGGGCCACCTTTACATCGGCGCCATACACCTGCACCCATCGTGTGACTTCCGCATCCTTGCGGCTCCACGATTTGGCGTGCAGTGCGTCATCACGTTGGCTGGAGGAGCTCGCGCATGCGCAGCGTGGGCATCCACCTCAGCCACGTTCGTATGGCGTTAGGGGCGTAGCCCAACGCTCCCGCTCGGGGGTTTAAGTTTAGAGGCTGTGACATGGCGAACTCTCCTCTCTTTCCTCACTTGGCTTGTTCCCTCGTACCTGAGAGGTCCTACACATGGGTAAGCACATCACTATCATGCAAAATGTTATTTTATTTTTACTCAACCTCACTTGCACATACTATGTGTGGAATGCTATACTCATTACTTATTACTAAGATACATCTCTCTAGTTTTCTTTCTATATCTTGGTTTGTCTTCATCTTACTCCTCGTATTGTGTTCATATCCACCCTTGCTTGTTTGTGTTCTCTCTTCATTCTAGTATACTACATGGACATCCAAAGATACCTTATCTCTATATATTTATCTCACCTTTATGGTGTTTACCATTAGATCTACATACATTTTATTGCCAACATTGTGAACATACTATATATGGCTATTGAGACACACCAAGGAACACAATTCTTTTCTTTTCCTTTCACACCATGCATCCTTTACACTCTCTTATTATCATTTTCCTTTCTTTCCTGTTTGCACCCACACCTATTATGTCATGGATTTCTTTACGAGAGCGATATCATACTATTTATACCCTTATATTACTCTAGAAGATACATACATATATATAATTTTTATTACAGTTGTCATGACATATGTGGCCTCTGGGACATCCTAGGATATACAACATTCCTTTTCTTCCATTTTCCTCGCCATGTCCGCCTCCTACTGGACCCCCGCTCGGCTTACTGCGGGCTACGCACCTTCAGCTCCCGGTTGGAGTACCTTCCGCTGTTGCCTTTGTAGATCAGTCCTATGGACCCATTGACCATAATGCAAGTATGGGGTATTTCCTTTAGGCCATGTACTTCTTCTTTGACCATTATCATTATTGAATGTTATATCTTATTGATACCTATTATTTTGTAGATATCCTGCATATACACCAACTCCTGAAGAAGCGAGCAGAGCTCGCGAAACGCGTCGAGTACTAAGTTGTATATGTATACTATGCATTTTTATACTGTAATCAATATGTCAATGGTCTAATCATGCCCTATGATGTTTTTATGCTCATTATAAATTATGTTTTTGGAACTTCAATAAATCTTTATACTACTCATCATGACCTATATGACCAACTCATTTAAAGTCCCATGGGCGAATTTTCTCTTGTTTTGAATGTTTAATAGGGATGGAGTTGTGTTATATTAAGAGGCAGCATCCAGACCGCCCTCTTTTTCTATTGAATTAATAAGGTGGAAGACACCTACTAGCCCACTTGGTCCGTTTGCTGCTCTCGTGGTCATATTTACTATTACCAATTGCCATTATACATTATATATGAGTACTATATCATTCATTTATGCCACTCTGGCTGATTTATGGTAGTGTCTCCTATGTGCTGTATCCATCGGTGGCCGCGGTTTTGTTTCTCTTTTCCGGGAGCTGCGATGTATAAATGGGGGGCTACCCTCTCCCCTGCTGTCCCCTCCCCTCCTAATTTGTATGGGCGGGGCCACCTTTACATCGGCGCCATACACCTGCACCCATCGTGTGACTTCCGCATCCTTGCGGCTCCACGATTTGGCGTGCAGTGCGTCATCACGTTGGCTGGAGGAGCTCGCGCATGCGCAGCGTGGGCATCCACCTCAGCCACGTTCGTATGGCGTTAGGGGCGTAGCCCAACGCTCCCGCTCGGGGGTTTAAGTTTAGAGGCTGTGACATGGCGAACTCTCCTCTCTTTCCTCACTTGGCTTGTTCCCTCGTACCTGAGAGGTCCTACACATGGGTAAGCACATCACTATCATGCAAAATGTTATTTTATTTTTACTCAACCTCACTTGCACATACTATGTGTGGAATGCTATACTCATTACTTATTACTAAGATACATCTCTCTAGTTTTCTTTCTATATCTTGGTTTGTCTTCATCTTACTCCTCGTATTGTGTTCATATCCACCCTTGCTTGTTTGTGTTCTCTCTTCATTCTAGTATACTACATGGACATCCAAAGATACCTTATCTCTATATATTTATCTCACCTTTATGGTGTTTACCATTAGATCTACATACATTTTATTGCCAACATTGTGAACATACTATATATGGCTATTGAGACACACCAAGGAACACAATTCTTTTCTTTTCCTTTCACACCATGCATCCTTTACACTCTCTTATTATCATTTTCCTTTCTTTCCTGTTTGCACCCACACCTATTATGTCATGGATTTCTTTACGAGAGCGATATCATACTATTTATACCCTTATATTACTCTAGAAGATACATACATATATATAATTTTTATTACAGTTGTCATGACATATGTGGCCTCTGGGACATCCTAGGATATACAACATTCCTTTTCTTCCATTTTCCTCGCCATGTCCGCCTCCTACTGGACCCCCGCTCGGCTTACTGCGGGCTACGCACCTTCAGCTCCCGGTTGGAGTACCTTCCGCTGTTGCCTTTGTAGATCAGTCCTATGGACCCATTGACCATAATGCAAGTATGGGGTATTTCCTTTAGGCCATGTACTTCTTCTTTGACCATTATCATTATTGAATGTTATATCTTATTGATACCTATTATTTTGTAGATATCCTGCATATACACCAACTCCTGAAGAAGCGAGCAGAGCTCGCGAAACGCGTCGAGTACTAAGTTGTATATGTATACTATGCATTTTTATACTGTAATCAATATGTCAATGGTCTAATCATGCCCTATGATGTTTTTATGCTCATTATAAATTATGTTTTTGGAACTTCAATAAATCTTTATACTACTCATCATGACCTATATGACCAACTCATTTAAAGTCCCATGGGCGAATTTTCTCTTGTTTTGAATGTTTAATAGGGATGGAGTTGTGTTATATTAAGAGGCAGCATCCAGACCGCCCTCTTTTTCTATTAAAAAAATAACAAAAACAAAAAGTTATGAGACTGACTCCTTGTGTCTGGCTGCAAGTGGAGAAATGCATGTTGCCTGGCTGTGCAGGAATAGGAGAGTCGGTTACCAGCAGCCCCTATGGAGTAGCACTACATAACATAGTGTCGTGCATTGTAGTGAACTGTGTGACAAAGAATAGGATTTTCTTTTTTAAAAGAGTGGACCACCTTAACACAAAGCATAGTAATGAAAGTGTGATAATGCAGCACAACAGTGGCAAGGGGCCCTAATAGGAATAACTTGTAGCTGCTTAGGCAGGCCATGAACAGTGCAAGTTTCTTTCTTGCAACCGTAGGTTGCAGAAAAGAAATTTGCATGATTCCCCCCATCAACACAGGCAGTGCTGACAGGGGAATCCCTCCTACCTAGACATTGAAGACTATTGCAGCCACTAGCGATAATCACAAGTAAAATCCAGCAGGCTGGTTGTACCCAAGTTTATTGATTGATAAACTTGGTACATTCAGCCTGCCCATACATGTTTCAAATCTCGGCCGGTTCCTGCTGAACCAGCCTAGGTTTGAATCGTTAATGGCCGGTCTTAGACTGAGAATTACCCTTTTCAAATGAATGAGATGCAGTAGCATACAGCTCCATGAAAGAGGAACTGTGGGCGCCTCTGTAGTTAAGCAAAGGGCTGGCAGAAGAAGGCTTCCATGCTCAGCGCTGATGGATATCTAAATAGAGAATGATTCGACCACAAAGGAGCTCACCAATCCTCATCCATGGGGCGCTCTAGGTACAGACCCCAAAGTAGCTATAAGGGCTGCTATTGCAGTATTTCCACCTGTGGTGCAACAAATAAAAGATGGATCTCAAACTACTGTTAATTGTTTGAGCAAAAAGAGACCAATTCGTCTATCAAAGACGGGATGCCTCCACAACTTGGCTAATTAGGTAAAAAATTATGGGGAAACAGACGGGGAAGGGACAAGTAGTTGAATGGAGGACCAAATCATGGTATTCATATGCCATATAAACTTTATTATAACAAAGTTTGAGGCTGTGGAACTTGGTGTAAGTGGAGCTGGTATAAGTGGGAGTTAAAAACAAGAGTTAGAGTGTACAAGTCTTGCTGTTTGTTTGCTGTTTGCTGTTTGTTTGTTTGCTGTTTGTTTGTTTGCTGTTTGCTTGCTGTTTGCTGTTTGTTTGCTGTATGCTGTTTGTTTGCTGTTTGTTTGCTGTTTGTTTGTTGATTGTTTGCTGTTTGTTTGTTTGCTGTTTGTTTGCTGTTTGCTTGCTGTTTGCTTGCTGTTTGTTTGCTGTTTGCTTGCTGTTTGCTTGCTGTTTGTTTGCTGGGTTGCATTTTTGGGGCTTTTCCTTTTAGTTTTTAATTTTTTCTCTGGTTCCATCAATCTATCAATTAAGGGGGGTGGTTAATTGCTCACAGGTGCCTATTTAACTGGTTGTAGGACTCAGTCTGAGCATGCTCAGTCTGAGGCTGTGGAACTTGGTGTAAGTGGAGCTGGTATAAGTGGGAGTTAAAAACAAGAGTTTAAAACAGGAGGTTATAACAGGGGTCATAGTACCTGTGTAGTGAGTATCTGAGTGTTGTCTGAGTCGTGTGTGTGGATCATTAGTACTTGTGTATTGTGTACTGTATACTTGTGTATTGCGAGTGCACGTAGGTCTGTGAGTACCTGTGTATTGTCTTGTTGTGTACCTGTGTATTGTCTTGAGTATTAGTGCCAGGAAGCTAGCTGTTAGGTAATTTGGACAGGGTAAAATTCCCAAATCCTCACTAAATTTAATAGGTACGATGCCCGGCGGGTGTGGAGAGGCGACTCTTTGTACATCTTGCCGCATGTATGCGTTCCTTGATCATCTGATCGAGGGCGAATACTGCTGTGCAAAATGTAAGCACATTGTTTCCCTGGAAGCCCAGGTTCTGAATCTGGGGAAGCAACTGTCAGCACTGAGAAGTCCCTCCATACTAAAGGTGAGCCAGGAATGTACACGGCAGGTGCCGGCAGGGGCCAGCACAGAGGCGGGTGGAGACAAAGAGGTGCAGGCACTAGCAAAGAGTAGATGGGTGACAGTCAGGAGGGGTAGAGAGGGAAGTGCCAGAGAGGCCGATTGAAGACTGGAGCATCCCAATAAGTACGCTCCATTGAGTGACATTGGTGAAACCAGTCAGGGACCAGCACTGCTGGAGATGAGGGACTCTCCTAGCTGCCAGGGGAAGAACTCCTCCAGTGAGAGTGGGGGGGCAGCAAAGGCAAAGGAAAGACAGATTCTGGTGGTAGGGGACTCAATTCTTAGAAGGACAGAGAGGGCAATCTATAACCAAGACCTGAAGCGCCGAACAGTATGTTGTCTACCCGGCGCTCGGGTTCGGCACATCACGGATCTTGTGGACAGATAACTGGGAGGGGCTGGGGAAGACCCGGCTGTCATGGTGCACGTTGGCACCAATGACAAAGTCAGAGGCAGATGGAGTGTCCTAAAGAACGATTTTAGGGACTTAGGTGCTAAATTGAGGAAAAGGACCTGCAAGGTAGTGTTCTCAGGCATACTACCGGTACATCGAGCCACACCAGAAAGGCAGAGGGAGATTAGGGAAGTAAACAAGTGGCTGAAGAGCTGATGTAGTAAGGAGGGGTTTGGGTTCCTGGAGGACTGGGCCGACTTCTCAGTCGGTAACCGGTACTATAGAAGGGACGGACTGCACCTAAATGAGGAGGGTGCAGATCTGCTGGGAATGAAGATGGCCAAAAAGTTAGAGGGGTTTTTAAACTAGGCAATGGGGGGGAGGGTCCAGAGACAGTGATAGCCAGCGCGGAAGATATTCCAAAGGGTAGTATTGGGGGCATTAGTGGTAGGTTAACCAAAGCACAAAAACACGGTGAGTATAGTAGCAAGTCCTAGTTGCAATCTCGAAACACCCAATACGAGGACAATATGCGACCAGTCTAAACTATGTGGCATGTTCACCAATGCCAGGAGCCTGGTGGACAAGATGGGTGAACTAGAGATACTGTTGTACAAGGAGGATTTGGATTTTGTGGGAATTTCAGAGACCTGGTTCAACAGCTCTCATGATTGGCTGGCAAACATTCAAGGGTATACCCTATACCGCAAGGATAGAGAGGGTAAAAAAGGGGGAGGGGTATGCCTATATATCAAGAATAATGTACAAGTGAATGTGAGAGATGACATCACTGAGGGAGCTAGGGAGGAGGTGTAATCTTTATGGGTAGAGCTCCAAAGGGATGAAGCTAAGGGGAAAATAATACTGGGAGTATGCTATAGGCCCCCTAACCTGAGGGAGGAAGTGGAGATGGATCTCCTATCACAAATTGGATTAGCAGCAAGGATGGGAAGTGTTAACATAATGGGGGATTTTAATTATCCAGACATAGACTGGGCGGAGGGAACCGCGCATTCATTTAAGGCTCGCCAGTTCCTTAATGTCTTGCAGGACAATTTTATGGGTCAGATGGTAGACGCACCAACTAGAAATAAAACATTACTGGATCTACTGATTACCAACAATACAGACCTGATCACAGATGTGGAAATACGGGGCAATTTAGGTAACAGCGATCACAGGTCAATTAGTTTCAGTATAAATCACACAAATAGGAAACATGAAGGGAACACAAAGACACTGAATTTCAAAAGAACCAACTTCCCTAAACTACAAACCTTGCTAAAAGGCATAAATTGGGATAAAATATTAGGAACAAAGAATACGGAGGAGAGATGGGTTTGCTTTAAGAGCATATTAAATAAGGGCATTAGCCAATGTATCCCATTGGGTAATAAATTTAAAAGAGCGAACAAAAATCCTGGATGGCTTAACTCCAATGTAAAAATGCATATAAAAGCAAAGGAGAAGGCCTTCAAAAAATACAAGGTTGAGGGATCATCCTCAGCATTCAGACTTTATAAAGAATGCAATAAGAAATGTAAGGGTGCAATTAGGACGGCTAAGATAGAACATGAAAGACACATAGCGGAGGAGAGCAAAGAAAATCCCAAGAAATTCTTTAAGTATGTAAACAGTAAAAAAGGGAGGACAGACCATATTGGCCCCATAAAGAATGAGGAAGGACATCTGGTTACAAAGGATGGGGAGATGGCAAAGGTATTGAATTTATTCTTCTCCTCAGTATTCACGAGTGAATCGGGGGGCTTCAGTAACCAAAACTGCAGTGTTTATCCTCATGACACAACACAGGAAGCACCTACATGGTTAACAGAGGACGGAATTAAAATTAGTCTTGAGAAACTTAACATTAATAAATCACCGGGACCAGATGGCTTGCATCCGAGGGTACTTAGAGAACTCAGTCAGGTGATTGCCAGACCGTTGTTCCTAATTTTTACAGACAGTCTATTGACTGGAATGGTACCAGCTGATTGGAGAAAAGCCAATGTAGCACCAATATTTAAAAAGGGCCCAAAAAACATCCCTGGGAATTACAGACCAGTTAGCCTAACATCAATAGTATGTAAACTCTTGGAGGGGATGATAAGGGACTATATACAAGATTTTAGTAATAAGAATGATATCATTAGCAGTAATCAGCATGGATTCATGAAGAATCGTTCTTGCCAAACCAATCTATTAACCTTCTATGAGGAGGTGAGTTGCCATCTAGATAAAGGAAGGCCCGTAGACGTGGTGTATCTGGATTTTGCAAAAGCATTTTACACAGTTCCCCATAAACGTTTACTGTACAAAATAAGGTGCGTTGGCATGGACCATAGGGTGAGTACATGGATTGAAAACTGGCTACAAGGGCGTGTTTAGAGGGTGGTGATAAATGGGGAGTACTCAGAATGGTCAGGGGTGGGTAGTGGGGTTCCCCAGGGTTCTGTGATGGGACCAGTCCTATTTAATTTGTTCATAAACGATCTGGAGGATGGGATAAACAGTTCAATCTCTGTATTTGCAGACGATACTAAGCTAAGCAGGGTAATAACTTCTCCGCAGGATGTGGAAATCTTGCAAAAAGACCTGAACAAATTAATGGGGTGGGCGACTACACGGCAAATGAGGTTCAATGTAGAAAAATGTAAAATAATGCATTTGGGTGGCAAAAATATGAATGCAATCTATACACTGGGGGGAGAACCTTTGGGGGAATCTAGGATGGAAAAGGACCTGGGGGTCCTAGTAGATGATAGGCTCAGCAATGGCATGCAATGCCAAGCTGCTGCTAATAAAGCAAACAGAATATTGGCATGCATTAAAAGGGAGATCAACTCCAGAGATAAAACGATAATTCTCCCGCTCTACAAGACTCTGGTCCGGCCGCACCTGGAGTATGCTGTCCAGTTCTGGGCACCAGTCCTCAGGAGGGATGTACTGGAAATGGAGTGAGTACAAAGAAGGGCAACAAAGCTAATAAAGGGTCTGGAGGATCTTAGTTATGAGGAAAGGTTGCGAGCTCTGAACTTATTCTCTCTGGAGAAGAGATGCTTGAGAGGGGATATGATTTCAATTTACAAATACTGTACTGGTGACCCCACAATAGGGATAAAACTTTTTCGCAGAAGAGAGTTTAATAAGACTCGTGGCCACTCATTACAATTAGAAGAAAAGAGGTTTAACCTTAAACTACGTAGAGGGTTCTTTACAGTAAGAGCGGCAAGGATGTGGAATTCCCTTCCATAGGCGGTGGTCTCAGCGGGGAGCATTGATAGCTTCAAGAAACTATTAGATAATCACCTAAATGACCGCAACATACAGGGATATGTAATGAAATACTGACACATAATCACATACATAGGTTGGACTTGATGGACTTGTGTCTTTTTTCAACCTCACCTACTATGTAACTATGTAACTATGTAACTAAAAATGTGTAATAGTGAAAAGTAATTTAATTTAATGCTTTATTATTGACTACAGATCTGCATTAATGTGTGTCTTATATACTGTATCTGTCTGGAGTTACATTTATTTCTGGTTTTCCATGGTTATACCAAATTCTCTTTGTGCTGCTGCGTTCAAACTGAACCATGCAACATTTAAAAGAACACAGAGAGATCCAATGCACCAAAAATATATAAACAGACCTATTTAGGGGCCTGTTTACACTAATACGCCACAGCATGCATGTTAAAATGGGAGTAAACTCTCATGCGTAATCTTTACATATAGGTAAGCCTATAATAAGGCTTACCTAAAAATACTATAAACAGGGCCACTGATAAGGCAGTACAGCCAGCACTTGTGTACTGGGCCCATGCCTCATCATATCAAAAGGGGGGTCCGGGCACCTGCCAAGCAGGACGGCCAGTAGTACTGCCTTATTGATGACACTTGTGACTCTTTCGAACCTGCTTCTACTTTTCTTTTTTTCCCTCTGGCTGCACTGCAGGGGTATCAATTCTAGTATCTGTGCCCCCTTCCCCCTGCCGTCTGGGACCCCTGTGTGCACCTTTCACACACACAGTGCTTCCATTTTCTCTCCTCTCCTCTCCTCTCCGGTGGGAATTTGCTAAGGGCACACAGGCAAACTATTTCAGAATGCTAAACGGTGGGCTAAACGGGGGGCTCCCCACCCTGAATGAACACAGTGAGTGAATGGTACCGATCGCTCACTGCGGGGTGCAGATATTGCCTTTGTGCCGCTATTCACTTGAATGAGTCTTGTTCAATGGGGGTATCATTTCTGCCATAACTGCAAGGCATAGCATTACAGGCATTGCCTTTTAGCAAAGATATCTTTTGATATTTTCTGAGGAGGGGGGCCCTGTCAGTTAGGCTGTACAGGGCCCCGTTCTACCAGCAGCCCTGACTGCAAATATGTTGTAACGAGCCCCTCCTCGCTCGGTTCCACTCTCCCGAAACTCCTCTGCGGCTATAGAATCAGATTGCAGATCACAACATCTGATTGTTCGGTCATCCGATGCTCCGGGATTAGAACTACAGCTATGTGTCGTTCTAATCCAGTTGTGTAGCTCAGAACAAACACCAGGCAGGCTGTATGTAAGTTCAACCAGGAATATCTTTTATTGAAAAATACAGGCTCTTTTATACAATAAAAGAGGAGGTGCGTACCTCCGGCTCATATTACTCTGAACATACACCTGTGACCAGAAACCTAATTAACATGGGCTAATTAACTAATCCCTTTAGACAGCCTAGATGACTCAGACATTACCTTTAGGCCAGACTGGCCATCTTGTAGCTCAGAAAACCCAATCAACATTATCACAATAGAAGAGTTAATTAATACAAACAACAATGGGGATCTAATGACTCTTAGATCCCATACTAGAGACTTATTTACAATACACATTCTAGCAGGCAACAGACAGACAGGTGGCTGGAATTGACATCAGCATCTCCTAACAGTATTAGTCCCAGCATTATGAATCAGCCACTCTTCCTAATATGGCAAATCCAGGGTCCCCAGAGTCTGTGTGTCCTGGGGGACCAGGACCCGAATCCACAGGATTACCACCTCAAGGGTCCCCAGGCATACAGCTCACAAAGAGCACCGTTCCCCCAAATGCCAGGGCCCATGATCGATCGGCAAGAGGCTAGCATTCAGTCCCCTCCAAAAGTCTCTCTCCCAGCTAGGTCTGTCACATTTCTCCCCTTTCGGCAGGAGACTAACACAGGAGGAGACCCCAGACGGGTTGACTCCAAAGTTAGTCAGTAGTTCCAGTCCTCTAATGCCTGTACCCACACAGTACCCCAATCAAATTGTTCCAAACAAAGCATTACTCACCCAGCCAACCTCTGCCTCTCTCAGAGAACATATCTGCCGCTGGGGAGAGACCTGGACTGGCCCTTCTCCCTGGAGTCCTTTCTGCCGCTGGAGAGAAGACAGGGTGTCTGAGCTCGCTCCGTCATGCTGTTGGGGATCTGGGCCGACTGCCCAGCATCCCTGGGGTATATAGGTGGAGACTGAAGTCCCATCCACCTTCACAGGAAATCCATCATCTGTTAGTTGAGGGCAGAGTCCAGCAGTACTCGGCTCTGTTGCCAGCCCTTCTGCTGGAAACCCTACACCATCTGCTCTGGCTAACTGTTGGGGAGGGAGGCCGACTGCCCCGCCTCCCTGGAACTCTGTAGTTGTTGCCGGTGCTGGGCAGAGGTTGGTAGCACTCTGCCCCGTTGCCAGCACTTCTGCTGGGGACTCCACATCCTCTGCTCCAGCTAACCATTGGGGCAGGAGGCTGGCTTCCTCCACTCCCAAACTGTGTAGCTGCCATTGGGGAGGTGAGCCAGCTGCTTCCTTTTCCATTCCCTCATCTGGATGTTGGGACGATATGTCTGTGGTACTGTCTCCCAGGTGCACGGATCTTTGCTGGGAAGGAAAGACCACTTCCTCCACCCTGGCCAACTGTTGGGGAGGGACGACGAACACCTCCTCTCCCTTCTCCCCCTGTATCCTTATCTGCTGCTGGGAAGTGACCACCTCCTTCTCACCCTGAGCCTCCGGAACCGCCGCAGGTGTAGGGCAGAGATCTTGGACCCTCTGTCCGGTTGCCAGCTCTTCAGCTGGGGAAGTTCCTTGTAACTTCACAGATACTTCTGTTGGTGCTGGGCAGAGCACAGTGAAGTTTGGCCCTAATAACAGCTGTTCTTCTGCTGGAGGCTCACCAATTTGTTCTTCCTCAGCAGAAAAGTCTATCAAATCCCCTGTCTCTGCAACTGGTGTCTGGGGATAAAGGTTCACCATCTCCTCTCCGTGGAACCCAGAAGATGCTATCAGTGCTGGGCAGAGGTTAGCAGAGCTCTGCCCTGTTGTCAGCACTTCAGGTTTGGGGATGGCAATCTTCAGATTTTCCACTGCCGATTCTCTGGCATTCTGCTGGACAGGCACATTCCTCCATCCAAGATCATCCCATGCAGAAACAGGTTCATCAAGGTCAGTCAGCACTTGCTGCATCCGCCATAAGACCTCCGCCTCCATAGCTGTGGGGACAAGTTGGCAAAGCACACTGTTACTCTGCCACATTGTCAACTCTTCAGTCAGGATTTCAGAGTTGTCAACTGGTATTTCCTGATAGTCTCAGGCAAAGGGAGCCCCACCCTGCTGCTGTACAGAGTCTAGCAGCTGTCTGTAGGCCATCTCAAGCTCCCATTCCTGAAGGGCCAGAAACTCCAAATCTTCCTGTGCCCAGTGCACTTCTGAGACATTCAGTCTTCGCTCTCCGTGCTCCATTATTTCCTCCAAACACCACTCCCGATCACTCCCAAAGTCAGGGTCCTCGGACAGCCTCCAGTACAACAATCCCAGGCCATCGTAGTCAAAGCCTTCCGTGGGGCTGTCAACGGCTGTCCACGGGCACACTTGGGCTACATACCACTGAAGGGCTCTGTAGCTCTCGTCCAACCGCATTTCTGCCCGGATCAGCCTGCTTAACTCAGCTGTCCACTCCTGGTTCAGCTGTTCCCCCAATAACAGCATTCGCACTTCATACTGCGACCAGTACCTTACATGGATGGAGGGGAGAACTTTTCCCTAGTTTCACTGCTCACGGGCTAGCGATTCCTTCCAGAGTTCGAAGCGGATAGAATCAAACCATCCTAGCAGGACATGCTCTGATACTGGTCCTCTGTGCTGTATCTGCATCTCTCGCAACCTCCTTCTGAATTCCTCTTCTATGGTGGCTGGTATCTGTACCTCTCCTCTCCTGCTATCTGGACCTTGGATCCAGGTGATGGTTTGGATGTGTTCACGGCAAGGAAGCACAATCCCGCCATTCCCTCCACAGCTCTCAAGTAAGTCTTTCAGCGTGGCTCTCCTGCAGGCTGGTTTGGAGTGTCCCAGTAACTGAAGAGCAAATCCCACTGCTGCCACCAATGTAACGAGCCCCTGCTGGCTCGGTTCCACTCTCCCGACACTCCTCTGCGGCTATAGAATCAGATTGCAGTTCGCAACATTTGATTGTTCGGTCATCCGATGCTCCGGGATTAGAACTACAGCTATATGCCATTCTAATCCAGTTGTGTAGCTCAGAACAAACACCAGGCAGGCTGTATGTAAGTTCAACCAGGAATCTCTTTTATTGAAAAATACAGGCTCATTTATACAATAAAAGAGGAGGTGCGTACCTCCGGCTCATATTACTCTGAACATACACCTGTGACCAGAAACCTAATTAACATGGGCTAATTAACTAATCCCTTTAGACAGCCTAGATGACTCAGACATGACCTTTAGGTCAGACTGGCCGTCTTGTAGCTCAGAAAACCCAATCAACATTATCACAATAGCAGAGTTAATTAACACAAACAACAATGGGGATCTAATGACTCTTAGATCCCATACTAGAGACGTATTTACAATACACATTCTAGCAGGCAACAGACAGACAGGTGGCTGGAATTGACATCAGCATCTCCTAAGAGTATTTGTCCCAGCATTATGAATCAGCCACTCTTCCTAATATGGCAAATCCAGGGTCCCCAGAGTCTGTGTGTCCTGGGGGACCAGGACCCGAATCCACAGTAATACCATCTCAAAGGTCCCCAGGCATACAGCTCACAAAGAGCACCGTTCCCCCAAATGCCAGGGCCCGCGATCGATCGGCAAGAGGCTAGCATTCAGTCCCCTCCAAAAGTCTCTCTCCCAGCTAGGTCTGTCACATATATACTTTAGATACAGCTGAAGATGTCACCGGTGCATGCACTCTGAAGGAACAGCCACTGGGGTCCTGTGCCATAAACGGTGGCTCCCAAGCACATACGCAGGAGTGACATTATCGTGGCTCCGGCCACTCACACAACCGGAGTCCGCAAATCTGGAAGGAAGACAGGGTGAAGGTGTAAGCGCCTTCAGTGGTGACAGCGCGCCGCTGGAAGGCTTTGTTCTAAGGTAAGTTTCACATAATGTGCTACTATGCGATGCATAAAACACAATATGCCATTCATTGCCTTGCAGGTTGCAAAATTAAACACAGCAGTTTGCTACCACTTTAATGTGAATTATGGTACACAATCATCATTATTGGGCTGCCCCTCATCACTAATAAAACGTGCACAACTATTTAAGCAGCGCACCACAATGCACAGTTGGGTCATATCCAAACCTGTGCCACAATACAACCTGTTACAGTGTGTTGCCTATGTACATTTGGGTGTCATTCAAACTGCACTGTTTCATGCATTGATGTTTGTTGCAGTGATCCATCAGTATGAACAAGCCCTTACTGTAATGAGGAATACTGTAACTGTAGTATAAACTGCAGATAAAAGAGCACTGTTGACGTTAGCCTACTATAAAATACATTTGCTAACCCAGATTTTGTAAATTGATATCACACGGAGTGATGTGGAGGATAAAGAAGTTGTAGAGAAAACAGAACAGTCAGTCACACAAACAAATTTTACATACTAGGGGCAGATCACATTCCACTGCTGATCCTGGAACATTGTGTATCTTACACACTCTTTGCATGATAAACAGGTGCATACAGTCTACTACACTTTATATCCCACGACCCAAAACAGCAAACCTGAACATCTTTATATATAAAAAAATGACTATATAATACTAACGGATGAGCTCCAGTCCCAGACAGGGGGAGAGAGAAGATATGTAAGTGTTACTTAATAGCAGCAGAGAAAATTTTGATTTTCTGCCCTGCCAATCAAGGCTGTGTTGTGTGCAAGGACTGTGTAAATCTCAGGACTGGCTAGACAAAAATCCAAATCCATATATATTATAGCACCCTGGGGTTTAGTGAGGGATGCTCCCCACAGATTTACTTGCCAGGAGTAGTTACTTGTCAGAGCTGGGCTCAGCCCTTCCTTCTCTGAGCTGGCCGCTCAGCTGTCAGATAATTGCCAGCTCCTATCTCTCCACAGTGACTCATCTGTTGATGATATCCTGCTCGTCAGTCCTGCTTACTAAAGCTGTCCCGTCCAGATGATCTCTGCCTTCGCCTTGGTCACATCTCTAGAGATGCTCTCCTGTGTTCCTGTTAAAGACTTGCTTGGCTAACATTCCTTCTGGCTCCAGATCCTGCTTGCTGTTCTACTACACTGTTTTCTGTGGCTCCCTGATGTTTTGGCTTGTCTGACTATCCGCTCCGGTTCCTGAACTCTGGCTATGTTTTGACTATGTTTACTCTGTTTACCTTTTTTATTATTATTATTAAACAAGTGTGATTTAACTGTACTTCTGTCTCAGTCTGATTCATGGTTTCTGACATTACTTTAGTGAATTGTTAGCGATCCATTGATTTCTCTCTAAGTTTGACCTTTTTGCACTTTTCTCTTCTATCACTAGGTGGCCGGGCACTTGGTGGTACTAGATATAGGAAGGATAACTCAAAGTCAGGTTATGGGTATATGGGGTATCTGAATAAATGGACATGGGCTGTCTTGAATTTTTTGGCCTACTGGGAGAGCCTATATATTCGGGTGGAGTCAGGTGATCTAGGTTCTGTGCCACCTGAACGGCTGTCTGGGTGAATGTGTGTCGTATGCCCTGAGCTGCTAGGCCAGAGATTGGGCCTATCCCGGGGGCATCTGGCTGCCAGGCTGTGTAAGGGCCCATCTAGAAGTAAGAGGGCAGCGCAGGATTGGGATTGCGGCTTGCAGCTCAACCAGAAGTGATGGTTCTGTCGGTCCAAGAACCTGTCAGGGAAGCTGTCGCCACTAAGGGACCAACCACCTTTTCCAGGGACTACAGTGAGTAACTGATGCAACACAGTGAGTAACCAGAGCAGCATTCTCACTGAATGGGCACGGTGGAGAATCGGGAAACTTCAGGCGGTGATCAAGTCAGGGACCCAGCCAGTGGAGGTGGCGCTTGCAAAACAGCCTTATGAATCAAGTCAGGGACCGAGCTGGTTAGCAGGGATGAAGCTTGAGAAGTATCTGGAGTGCCAATTTAGAGACCCAGCAGGGAAGCGTGGGTGAGGCTTGAGGGAGATACCACCGCAAAACTTTGAGGAGCCCCAGGAATTCAGAGTCAGTAAATCAGAGGGTCCAGTGAGAGACCAGTAGCTCAAGGGGCTGAAGAACTACGAGTAGAAGTTGTAGTGAAGCTGAGAGTACTGTTATCATTTGTGTTAGGAACTGTTAAAGACTGTTGCCATAGGAGAGAGCAATCCTGCACGTGCAGATGTGGCGCCTTGCTGGGGCCTTTCCCTGTACGGCTGTCCTCCTATTAAAGTCTCTGAGTCTGCCGATTGAAATTGCAACTGCTTAAGGGTGTGTACCATCAACGTGGGGAAGAACCAGTAAGTCTCATTGGTCATGGGAAAGAACCAGCCTGGTCTTTTGACACTTCCCGCCAGCGCAGTGAGGGTTAATACAGGCCCCAAAATGAACTTCATTACAGTTTTGGTGCCCCACTGTTCCCAGGAAACATTTACACCAATCGGTTGGCAGGGGGAGCAGCTCCAGCTCCTGCAGAGGAGGATAAGGAAGTGCTGCCACGTGTATCTGATTGTGGGTTAGTGAAGGAGATGGTGCAGTTCGTGAGTGAGATGGTGGATTGGAGAAAGTACACACCGGGCGTCTGCTTTGGCCCGAGTGGCGGAAAACCTGTCCTGACTGATACTGGATTGTGGTACACACCTAATGGCCAGCTCGCTTTGTATACGGCTGGAGGCTATCAGTCTCTAGGACTGATTTGTGGAAAGTATTCTGGCCTGACTACGCAGTTGAGGCCTTGGATCGTCCGTGGATGCCATGGGGAGCATCTGTTCGAGGTTGTCCCTCCAACCCTACCCCCACGGATCCTATAAGTGGATTGGGACAAGAATGTTGCTGTCCCTTCGGAGAGTGATGTCAAAAGCCCGTCAGTGGTCACCCAAGTCGTGCCGGAAGCTGCTGACCCTACCTCTACGACTATCCCAGGACCCAGCGCACTGATTGATCCTATGGGCCAAGGTCCGGCGGGCTGCTTGCATTGATGTCTGAGTAACCCAAAGGAAAATACCGGGGCCTGGTAAGCCAGCAAAAAATGAGAGTGGTGTGCCTGTGGGGGAAGTGATACCAGTAGCGGTGAAAGGGGATGTTATGGTGTTGGCAGTCAAGGCGATAGCCAAGTGCAACTACATCCCAACCAAGGAGTGCTCGACCATCTCAGATTCGGACATTCCGTCCGATGGTCTCTCAGAACTCTTTTCAGACACCTTGTCCTACTCCGGGAAATGGGGAGAAAGTGATGAAGAGTTAACCAGCAATGTGCATGAAGACGAAGCACCTGCTTCTACTACTGCAAGTGTGCAGATTATGCTGTCAGCCAGTGCAGCGCCGCTGATTAGCATTGCCAGGTCCTTTGAAAAGGATCAAGGGAATCAATGGTTTCCCACACCCAGCCTATCACGTCCATGCTAAGCTCCAAAGTGGATCGTAAGCTGGAGGTGATTTCTGGGTACCCTGGCTGCCCCAGACACTCGGGTTCTATCTGGATATGGAGACCCTAAGACCCTGCCTCGTCTGTCAAAAATGCAGCGCATAATTAGGAGGGTAGCAGAAAGTTACGGGTATTTATACCCCTACATTCCTCCTCATCTAGAAGAGGAGATTCTGGAGAAGGAAACGCAATGGGTGGATGAGGCCGTCCGTGACTTCCTCCAAATACCCCTCAAGATGGCTGCAATCCAGCACAGGACACAACACAGCACCATACAGCATCCCAACAGGTGGACCGCAGGGATAGCCAAATAGCGACTCAGCATCCAGCCACGGACCATAAGCTGTAGCATCTAAACCAGCCATTGGGTCTTGAAGACCAACACTAACTATCAATAGACGACAACATCTGTGTATATATATTCCCTTACGGTGCTGAGAGCACTACAATGTGGAAGGAAATACTACAACAGTAAAGGAGAATCTGCCAATAAAAATGTACCATCTATCGTGTGATATATCATCCAGTCGTCTCCCTCTATATAGACTTACCACAACATACAGACCAGTTTTGGCCGTTCAAGGCTCTGATGAAGAGGAAACCCCTTGAAACGTGTTAGCCATTTATTCATTTTATTCCTTGTATGGGCATCAATTTTTACTATTTTATCAAATGAGAACATTGTTATTTATCTAATCATGAATACGTAGTATTTCTCTTTGTATATACTAATTTGTTTAGGATAAAGTTTTTGAACTTGATTCATGTATCAGGCCATGCGCCTTTCCTCTTCTTTTGTACATAACCCCTCAAGATAGACTTTCTAAAGTTATCACCCAAAATGTCAGGGAAATACCTTTCAGTAGTAAATACCTGGGGCTATGGCCACAAGATTAATCTGGACAGTGTAATCCTCCGTAGGCCAGACAAGAAAGATGCCAAATATTATGTTGTCACTGTAAATGCCAAAGGAGAAGATGTAACACTGCCAGATCCCAGATATTATTGGTGAAGTCTCATCGAAGTTATACTATTGCTTTGTGGATTACAAATATGGGTTGTGTGATGTCAAGGACCCTATGCTGACAGCTACTTTGCAAACCTATTCAAAGTGTTGTTAACGGGGAATACCCCAGAAAGCTGTATTGCCAGAACTGTGCTAGACTGAAAGGGGTTGTAAAGTTAATTTTTTTTTTTTTTTTTAAATAACAAACATGTTATACTTACCTTCACTGTGCAGCTCGTTCTGCACAGAGTGGCCCCGAACCTGGTCTTCTGGGGTCCCTCGGCGGCTGTTTCAGCTCCTCCCCGCAAGCATTTACCACCTTAATGCGAGCTCCCTCGCACGGTGGTGAGTGCTTGCGGGCGCGCTCCCGTGATACAGCCGGCGGCTATAGCCGCTCGCTGTATCACTCGGCCCCGCCCCCCGGCGCGCCAGGTCATCGGATGTGATTGACAGCAGCGCGAGCCAATGGCTGCGCTGCTTTCAATCCATCCACTGCAGCCAATCAGCGACCAGGCTGAGCTGCAATGAAGATGACGAGGACGAGCAGCGAAGATTCGAGGCGTCAGGTAAGTAAAACGGGGGGCCTGGGGGCGGCGGTACTGTCAAAAGTTTTTTCAACTTAATGCATAGAATGCATTAAGGTGAAAAAATTTTTACCTTTACAACCCCTTGAATGGTACTTGCAATTACAGGAAATGATCGTTTGAGCCATTTGCACCTCATATTAGCTCATTATGAGATACTTACCTTAGAATGAGGAGCCGGCATCTCACCCGGTCCATGGCGAGGGAGCTGACATTTTCCCCTTGGCGTGCCTTCCTTGAAGCGCTGTGAGTGGCCGGAGCCGCGATGTCGTCACTCCCGCGCATGAGCGCGGGAGACTTTTTCCCGGCAAAGTCCGGTGGCTGCCGGGCTTTCAGCCGAGAATCCCCTGTGCGCATGCACCACTGCAGTCAGCGGCTCATTGTGAGGGGAATATCTCCTAAACCGTACAGGTTTAGGAGAGATTTTTTTTACCTACAGGTAAGCCTTATTATAGGCTTACCTGTAGGTAAAAGTTTAAAAAATAGCTATACAACCGCTTTAAGACCTCATGTCAACAGGTACAATTGACACTCCCCTTATTCAAATCTGCTACTACAGACGAAGTTGCTAAACTCCTTTCTAACGCCCACCTAACCACTTGTCCCCTGGACCCTGTTCCCTCTCAAATACTACAGTCGTCCTCTGACTCTATCCTACACTCTCTAAACCCACATCTTCAATCTCTCCCTCACCTCTTGTATTTTCCCCAATGCTCTAAAACATGCACTGGTCACCCCCATACTTAAGCCATCCTTGGACCCTACCAATCTTAACAACCTACGCCCTATCTCCTGGCTCCCCTTTTCCTCTAAACTCCTTGAACGCCTGGTTTACAACCGAGTGACCATCTCATTAAGAATACCCTTCTTGATCCCCTTCAATCTGGATTTCGCCCTCAACACTCCACAGAAACTGCTCTTTTAAAACTCACAAATGACCTACTAACTGCAAAAACCAACGGACACTATTCTGTACTCCTGCTCTTCAGTGGCTCTCATCCTACCTATCCCAACGCACCTTCAGTGTCACTTACAATTCTACTTCCTCCACTCCTCTTCCCTTCTCTGTCGGGGTCCCCCAAGGTTCTGTTCTTGGACCTCTTTTATTTTTAATCTACACCTCTTCCCTGGGTCAGCTGATGGCCTTTTATAGCTTTCAATATCATTTCTACGCTGACGACACACAAATCTATATCTTCACCCCTCAACTCACTCCATCAGTCTCCTCACACATCACTAACTTACTAACAGACATATCTGTATGGATGTCACAGCACTTCCTCAAACTCAACTTGTCCAAAACCGAGCTTATAATATTTCCTCCCCCCGTGCCTCTTCCCCTGACTTATCTGTCAAGAGCAATGGCACAACCATCCACCCATCCCCACATGTCAGCATGCTAGGTGTTATCCTGGACTCTGAACTCTCCTTTTGGCCCCACATCCAACCACTTTCCAAAGCTTGCCGCCTCAACCTCTGCAACATCTCTAAACTACGTCCCTTTCTAACCAGTGAAACGACAAAGATCCTGATTCACTCCCTGGTTATCTCTCGCCTTGACTACTGCAACTCCCTCCTCATTGGCTTACCTTTAAATAGACTATCCCCCCTTCAGTCCATCATGAATGCTGCTGCCAGACTCATCCACCTTACAAACCGCTCAGTGTCTGCTACCCCTCTCTGCCAATCCCTCCATTGGCTTCCACTCGCCCAACAAATTAAATTCAAAATACTAACAATAAGTTACAAAGCCATCCACAACTCTGTCCCCAGCTACATCACTAGCCTAGTCTCAAAATACCAACCTAATTGCCCTCTTCGTTTTTCCCTAGACCTCCTGCTCTCTAGCTCCCTCATCACCTCCTCCCATATCCACCTCCAGGACTTCTCCCGAGCCTCACCCATCCTCTGGAATTCGCTACCCAAATCTGTCAGACTGTCTCCAAATGTATCCACTTTTAGGCGATCCCTGAAAACTTTCCTCTTCAGAGAAGCCTATCCTGCCTCCATCTAACAACTGCACTATTTTCTCCATTAGCTCATCCCCCACAGCTTTTATCCTTTGTATAACTTGACCCTCCCTCCTATATTGTAAGCTCTAACAAGCAGGGCTCTCTGATTCCCCCCCTGTATTGAATTGTATTGTAATTGTACTGTCTGCCCTAATGTTGTAAAGCGCTGCGTAAACTGTCTGCACTATATAAATCCTGTATAATAATAATAATAATAATAAGAAAAGTAGTCTGATTTAAAGCCCGACTTCAACCACAATTTAATAATACTTTAGCACTACTTCTGTGAAATTTGTAATGATTTGCTATGACTTCAGTGCTACTTCAGCGCAGGGATGAAGAGTGATGGTATGAACAAAAGTTTAACCAGCAAAGGGTTAATATTTAACTTCTTTCAGGCTCAAGTAATGCTGATATAAACACAGGTACGATTTGCAGTACAATTTACATTATAGTCTATGGCAGTGAAATTGTGCTGAAGTCCTGAAAGAGTAATACATGAACTACCCAAATCGCACTACTTACATATTAAGACACTGCCATAGAAATACATTAGATGCTACTTTACTTAACTACTTTTGTGCCTCCTACTAGTTGTCCGGCAGTGGAACTGTTCATTAATAAGGTTGAGGTGGATATAAAGCATTTCTTACAAGTAGGGATGAGCTTCGTGTTCGAGTCGAACCCATGTTCGACTCGAACATCGGCTGTTCGATCGTTCGCCGAATTGCGAACGATATGGGCCGTTCGCGCCAAATTCGTGTGGCGCGTCACGGCCCATAATTCACTGCGGCATCGCAGTGCATTGCTTGCTGATGATTGGCCAAGCATGCACTATGACCCGCATGCTTGGCCAATCACAGCGCCGCCTTAACAGAGAGCCATAATTGGCCAAAGCCAAGGAGGCTTTGGCCAATTATGGCTCAGGGGATTTAGTACACGCCCCACACTATATAAGGCCGCCTGCACGGCGGCCCTGTGCAGTGTGTTCCGGTGCGCTTAGAGAGAGAGAGAGACAGTGTCATTTCATTTGAGTTAGCTAGATTAGGCAGGACAGTCAGTCAGTTAGCTGCACTTAAAGTGTATTGTGTATATATATGCATCCCAGGTGTTGCATATATATATATATACACTGTATTCAGTTTAGCTAGATCCGTTCCTGTTATCTTCTAGACTATTTACATTTAGTGCAGTGCGTCCTGCTCACAGTGTTCAGCTAGATCCGTTCCTGTTATATTCCTACTGACAGGCAGGCTTGTCTTGTTACAGTATTTTGAAGAAAATTACTGGTGTTCTTTTGATCCTATTAGTACCACAGTCAGGCAGCTAGACTATTTACATTTAGTGCAGTGCGTCCTGCTCACAGTGTTCAGCTAGATCCGTTCCTGTTATCTTCTTACTGACAGGCAGGCTTGTCTTGTTACAGTATTTTAAAGAAAATTACTGGCGTCCTTTTGATCCTATTAGTACCACAGTCAGGCAGCTAGACTATTTACAGTTAGTGCAGTGCATCCTGCCCACAGTGTTCTGCTAAACCTACAAGTAAGTGGGGTGAGTCCTGCTCACAGTGTTCAGCTAAACCTACAAGTTAGTGGGGTGCGTCCACCTCACAGTGTTCAGCTAAACCTACAAGCTAGAGGGGTGCGTCCTGCTCACAGTGTTCAGCTAGATCCGTTTCTGTTATCTTCTTACTGACAGGCAGGCTTGTCTTGTTACAGTAAATACAGCTACCTGAAGAAAATTGCTGGTGTTCTTTTGATCCTATTAGTACCACAGTCAGGCAGCTAGACTATTTACAGTTAGTGCAGTGCGTCCTGCTCACAGTGTTCTGCTAAACCTACAAGTTAGTGGGGTGCGTCCTGCTCACAGTGTTCAGCTAAACCTACAAGTTAGTGGGGTGTGTCCACCTCACAGTGTTCAGCTAAACCTACAAGCTAGTGGGGTGCGTCCTGCTCACAGTGTTCAGCTAGATCCGTTCCTGTTATCTTCTTACTGACAGGCAGGCTTGTCTTGTTACAGTAAATACAGCTACCTGAAGAAAATTGCTGGTGTTCTTTTGATCCTATTAGTACCACAGTCAGGCAGCTAGACTATTTACAGTTAGTGCAGTGCGTCCTGCTCACAGTGTTCTGCTAAACCTACAAGTTAGTGGGGTGCGTCCTGCTCACAGTGTTCAGCTAAACCTACAAGTTAGTGGGGTGCGTCCACCTCACAGTGTTCAGCTAAACCTACAAGCTAGTGGGGTGCGTCCTGCTCACAGTGTTCAGCTAGATCCGTTCCTGTTATCTTCTTACTGACAGGCAGGCTTGTCTTGTTACAGTATTTTAAAGAAAATTGCTGGTGTTCTTTTGATCCTATTAGTACCACAGTCAGGCAGCTAGACTATTTACAGTTAGTGCAGTGCGTCCTGCTCACAGTGTTCTGCTAAACCTACAAGTTAGTGGGGTGCGTCCTGCTCACAGTGTTCAGCTAAACCTACAAGTTAGTGGGGTGCGTCCACCTCACAGTGTTCAGCTAAACCTACAAGCTAGTGGGGTGCGTCCTGCTCACAGTGTTCAGCTAGATCCGTTCCTGTTATCTTCTTACTGACAGGCAGGCTTGTCTTGTTACAGTATTTTAAAGAAAATTACTGATGTTCTTTTGATCCTATTAGTACCACAGTCAGGCAGCTAGACTATTTACAGTTAGTGCAGTGCGTCCTGCTCACAGTGTTCTGCTAAACCTACAAGTTAGTGGGGTGCGTCCTGCTCACAGTGTTCAGCTAAACCTACAAGTTAGTGGGGTGCGTCCACCTCACAATGTTCAGCTAAACCTACAAGCTAGTGGGGTGCGTCCTGCTCACAGTGTTCAGCTAGATCCGTTTCTGTTATCTTCTTACTGACAGGCAGGCTTGTCTTGTTACAGTAAATACAGCTACCTGAAGAAAATTGCTGGTGTTCTTTTGATCCTATTAGTACCACAGTCAGGCAGCTAGACTATTTACAGTTAGTGCAGTGCGTCCTGCTCACAGTGTTCTGCTAAACCTACAAGTTAGTGGGGTGCGTCCACCTCACAGCGTTCAGCTAAAGCTACCTGTAGAAGGTTGGTGGTGTTCTCATACTACAGGCAGGCAGTTGATTTTGCTAGCTGCAGTATCAGTACATATATATATATATATATATATATATATATATATATATATATATATATATCCCAGCTTAGTGCAGCTGCAGGCCATTAGTATGTCTGGAAGGCCAAGAAGGAGAGGCAGACAGTCACAAGCCAATAAGAGAGGGCAAGCAGGCTCTGTGTCTAGTGCTGGTCGTGGAGACGGTGCATCCTCATCAGCATGTGGCCATGGGACACGCTTGGCCTTTTCTTGGCAGCTGGCCATGTTGAGCCGCAACATGCGGAAGACTTGGTCGAGTGGATGACCAAGCCGTCCTCATCCTCCTCATCCTCTCTCACCCATGCCCAGGGTACTTTGTCTGGCAAAGCAGCGGCCTCTTCCCTCGGCTCAATGTCATCAGTGACTCCTTCCCTAGCCCCACCATGTCCTCCTGAGGAGTCCCTCGAACTGTTTGACCACAGTGTTGGGTACATGCTCCAGGAGGATGCCCAGCGTTTGGAAGGCTCTGATGATGATACTGAGCTCGATGAAGGCAGTAACACGAGCACGGACAGAGGGGGTGCCCAAGAAGGACAGCAATCTGGCAGTCATGCTCCCCCTGCTGCAGCATACTGCCAGGTTTGCTCCAGTGATGAGGAGGGAGGGGATGATGAGGTCTCTGACTCAACGTGGGTGCCTGATAGGAGAGAGGAGGAGGAGGAGGAGGCGGCACATCACCAACGAGGCAGGATGCCCTCCAGGGGCCAGCCTAAGGGCAGCACATTGACTGCATCACACCCCAAAGCTCCACATGTGCAGGGCGCTGCAGTCTCTGCGCGTTATTCAAAAAGTTCTTTGGTGTGGGCCTTTTTTGAGACGAGTGCATCAGATCGCACCGCTGCTATTTGCAACATATGTCTCAAGCGTATCTCGCGTGGCCAAAACATCTCCCGCTTGGGTACCACATGCTTGACCAGACATATGTTGACCTGCCATGCAGTTCGTTGGCAAGCGTATCTAAAAGACCCACACCAAAGAACAAAGAGGACCTCTGCTTGCTCCTCATCAGCTGAGATTTCCAACCCCACTAGACCTTCAGTCCTCTCTGAGACCTGCACTGAGAGGAATGAAGGTGTAGAATTAGGTGTGTCACAGCCACTTACTTGTGGGCAATCTGATTTTGGTACACCGACGTCAGATTGTACCAGGCAAATTTCCCTGCCCCAGCTGCTGCACCGCTGAAAGAAGTTTTCTCCCAGCCATCCACATGCCCAACGGTTGAATGCTAGCTTGGCAAAATTGCTAGCACTTCAACTGCTGCCTTTTCAGTTGGTAGACTCTGCCCCCTTCCGTGAGTTTGTGGAATGTGCGGTTCCTCAGTGGCAGGTACCCAAACGCCACTTTTTCTCACGGAAGGCGATTCCGGCTCTCTACCAGCATGTGGAAGGCAATGTCCATGCCTCGCTGGACAGGGCGGTCAGCGGTAAGGTGCATATTACCGCTGACTCATGGTCCAGCAGGCATGGACAGGGACGTTACCTAAGTTTCACGGCGCATTGGGTGACTCTGCTGGCAGCTGGGAAGGATGCAGGACAAGGTGCAGTAGTGTTGGAGGTTGTTCCGCCACCACGCCTCCAAAATGCTAATGATTGTGACACACCTCTCTCCTCCACCCCCTCCTCTTCTTCTTCCTCCATGGCCTCTTCCCCGGAACCAGCGGTGCTCCGTAGTCATTCAAGGGGCTACGCAAGTACGCAGGCCAAAAGATGCCATGCGGTGTTTGAGCTGGTGTGCTTGGGGGACAGGAGCCACACTGGGGCAGAGGTTCTGTCAGCTCTGCAGGGGCAGGTTCAGAGGTGGTTGACACCACGCCAACTTAAGGCAGGAATGGTGGTTTGCGACAATGGCACCAACCTCCTCTCTGCCCTCCGACAGGGACAAATGACCCATGTGCCCTGTTTGGCTCACGTCCTTAACTTGGTGGTGCAGCGGTTCTTGGGCAGGTACCCGGGCTTACAGGATGTCCTGAGGCAGGCCAGGAAAGTCTGTGTGCATTTCCGCCGGTCATATAATGCCAGTGCTCGGCTGACGGACCTCCAAAAGGAGTTTAACCTGCCCAAGAACCGCCTAATCTGTGACATGCCCACCAGGTGGAACTCAACGTTGGCCATGCTGCAGCGGCTGCACACGCAGCAGAGGGCCATCAATGAGTACCTGTGCGACTATGGCACCAGGACAGGGTCAGGGGAGCTTGGTTTTTTTTTCCCCACGCCAGTGGGCCATGATCAGGGATGCATGCACTGTCCTGTCACCATTTGAGGAGGCCACGAGGATGGTGAGCAGTGACAGTGCATGCATCAGTGACACTGTCCCCCTTGTCCACCTGTTGGAGCACACGCTGCGTGGAATAATGGACAGGGCACTTGAGGCAGAACAGAGGCAGGAAGAGGAGGACTTCCTTAGCTCTCAAGGCCCCCTTTATCCAGACAGTGTTCCTGCGTGCCCGCCGATCACACAGGAAGAGGACGAGGAGGAAGAGAAGGAGGAGGAGGAGGAAGATTGTGTCAGTATGGAGGTGGAGCCTGGCACTCAGCATCAGCAGCAGTCTTTAAGGGATCAGTCCCAAGAAACACATGGACTTGTACGTGGCTGGGAGGAGGTGGCTGCGGACCATGTCGTCCTTATTGACCCAGAGGACTCCGGACCGAATGCCTCAGCAAACCTACGCTGCATGGCCTCCCTGATCCTGCAAAGCCTGCGTAAGGATCCTCGTATTCGTGGTATCAAGGAGAAGGACCAATACTGGCTGGCAACCCTCCTTGATCCACGTTACAAGGGTAAGGTTGCGGACCTTATCTTGCCATCGCAGAGGGAGCAGAGGATGAAACATCTTCGGGAGGCCTTGCAGAAAGGTCTGTGCAACGCGTTCCCAGAGACTGGGAGGTTACAAACTCCTGTTTCTGGACAACGTGTTGCTGAGGCTTCGGTCAGTCAAAGAAGGAGCGGTGGAGAAGGTGGCCGTCTGACCGATGCGTTCAGACAATTTTTTGGTCCGCAGCCCCAAGGTATGATCGGTTCCAGCAACCATCGCCAGCGTCTGTTTTACATGGTGCAGGAATACCTAGGGGCAAGATCAGACTTGGACACCTTTCCCACCGAAAATCCTCTGGGTTACTGGGTCTTGAGGATGGATCACTGGCCAGAGCTTGCACAGTATGCAATTGAGCTACTGGCCTGTCCTGCATCCAGCGTTCTTTCGGAACGCACATTCAGTGCTGCTGGAGGCGTGGTAACCGATCACAGGGTGTGCCTGTCCACTGACTCGGTCGATCGACTGACCTTCATAAAAATGAATGAGTCTTGGATCACCACCAGCTACCAAGCACCTGATGCTGATGTAACCGAATAATTTTTTTTGAAATCTCAGATCCCTTCAAAGACTGCCTATGCTGATGCTGAGTGACTATCCCTGAGTAATTATCCTCTTCCTCCTCAATCATCACGCTGATAGCTTGTAAGAACATTTTTGGTTCTGGGTGCCACCACCAGTGCCTAAGGCACAATTTTTCAGCCCCTGTTTAACAGGGGCGTGTAATTACGATTTTTGATGTAATACTTTGCAGCAGGGCTCGTTCCTGCATTCCAACTAGAGTGTCTGTGAGGGGTTGCAGTGTTGTGGCACCAGCACCAGTGCCTAAGGCCCAATTTTTCAGCCCTTGTTTAACAGGGGCGTGTAATTACAATTTTTGATGCAATACTTTGCAGCAGGGCTCGTTCCTGCATTCCAACTAGAGTGTCTGTGAGGGGTTGCAGTGTTGTGGCACCAGCACCAGTGCCTAAGGCCTAATTTTTCAGCTCCTGTTCAACAGGGGCATGTAATTACAATTCTTGATCTAATATTTCACAGCAGAGCCCTGTGAGGGCTTACAGTGTTGTGGCCACAGCAACACCTAAGGCCCAAATTTCTGCTGAGTATATAGGGCAGGACCCTACTTTCAAACAACTAACTTACAAACGACTCCTACTTGCAAACGGAAGGAGACAACAGGAAGTGAGAATAAATCTACCCCTAGGAAGGGAAATTCTCTCCTGTAAGAGTTAATATGGGAAAAACATTTCTCCTTTCCACTGATGCTTTCCAATCCATTGGGACAAAAAGTGAGGTGAAATCTTCTGAAGAGGAGGAAAGACAGCAAAACAAATGTCACAGGGGTGATAACCCTTCCCTATGTTTTCCAAAAAGCTTAAAAAAGATTTTTTGGCTGGAGCTAAACACGTTAAAAATGTACCCGTTCAAAATTACAAAGAGATTCTACTTAACAACAAACCTACAGCCTGTATACTGCTGTTCAGAGTATATAGGGCCTGGTGGCCCCACACCTTTCCTTATTTTAATTTGGGTGCGGGGTTCCCCTTAATATCCATACAAGACCCAAAGGGCCTGGTAATGGACTGGGGGGTACCCATGCCGTTTGTCTCACTGATTTTCATCCATATTGCCAGGACCCGACATTACATTAAACCCGCAAGCAGTTTTAAATGAGATTTTTTCCTTTAAAAATGACATTTGGTGCAGGGACTGTTCTAAACACAGGAAACACGCGTCACTTTACAGGCATACTATAGACACCCCTCAGGTACGATATTTAAAGGAATATTTCACTTTTTTTTTTTTACTTTAAGCATCATTAAAATCACTGCTCCCGAAAAAACAGCCGTTTTAAAAGTTTTTTTTTCATTGATACATGTCCCCTGGGGTAGGACCCGGGTCCCCAAACCCTTTTTAGGACAATACCATTCAAATTAGCCTTTAAAATGAGCACTTTTGATTTCGAACGTTCGAGTCCCATAGACGTCAATGGGGTTCTAACGTTCGTGCGAACTTTCGGTCCGTTCGCAGGTTCTGGTGCGAACTGAACCGGGGGGTGTTCGGCTCATCCCTACTTACAAGATCGGTCTAGAATAGACCGTAGACAGAACAATCTAAGTCGGGAGGAACATATCGCTTTGTCTTCCTTGTCTGCTAGGAAGGAAATCACAATAAAACCAGCAGATAAGGGTGGGTACATAATAGTCATGGATACAGTTAAATATGAAAGGGAAATAAGCAGACAGTTGGCTGATCATAATGTATACACACGATTGGACAATAATCCTACTACACAGTTTTTGACTAAAATAAAAAGAGTTGTAAAATGGGCTGTGCAGGCAGGAATAATAGATACTAACACAGAAACTTTTTTGATTCCAGAGTACCCCATTACACCAATTTTTTACGTGTTACTTAAGGTGCACAAGGATCCATACAATCCACCGGGTCGTCCTATCGTTTCTAGCATTAATTCTGTTACAATGCCAGCTAAGTACTTAGATAAATGTCTTACCCCTTTGATTGAAAATACTCGATCTTACATTCGAGACACTCAAGATTTTTTGTTTAAAGTAAAAGATTTAACTTTTCCACCAGGATCCATGCTAGTAACTTGGGATGTAGCTAATCTCTATACAGCCATCCCACATCCCCTAGGACTAGAAGCTTGTAAACGATTGTTAAATGAATCTAAACGGTATGATGAGAGACAAGTGACGTTCCTTTTGGAGTTACTTACAATAGTATTGGAAGATAATTTTTTCCTATTCAAAGATACATATTATCTACAGCGTACCGGTACAGCGATGGGCTCGAATGTCGCCCTCACATATGCCAATTCTTTTATGAAGATGCTTGAAGAAGCATTTATCTATCATTGTAGATTGTTTATGGATAACTGTATAATGTGGTCTAGATTTATAGACGATGTGATTGGCGTATGGGTGGGCGACCGCGACTCATTATTCCTTTTTGATCTTTATTTGAATAATTTGATTCCTGGTCTAAAATTCAACATGCCCACTTCTGATACAGCTATTCCATTTTTAGATACTCTGCTATGTATACAGGACGGCCAGATTATAATCGACTTGTACAGAAAGCCTACGGATCGGAACCAGTTATTACATTATTCTAGTTTTCACCCACCTGGGATATTCAAATCTATACCCAGGAGTCAACTAAAACGGGTGTCTACAATTGTAAATAAAATAGATGTGAGGGAGAAGCGACTGAATGAGATGGAAGAGAGCCTATGTCAACGGGGATATCCAAATGATATAGTTCATCAAGAACTTATCAATTTACATCACAATAGAAAGAAAAATGTAGCTCACAGGTTGCCTTTCATCTCACAGTTTCACCCATTCTCAAATAAGATCAATAATATAATTAGAAAACATTGGTCCATACTGAATAAAAACTATCCTACTATTCCTGAATTTTACCATCCTCCCCTACCGTCATATCGTAAGGGTAGAATGATACGTGACAGGTGGGTTAAATCAAACCAAAACTTATGACGTATGACTTTTTTAGGTCCCCCCAACTACGGCTCCTTCCCATGTCTTTCATGTACTCAATGCACTAGCATGATAAAAGGAAAGAATTTTTGCCATCCACATAAAGGTTATAATATTAATATTAAAGATCACTTTACATGTCAATCATCCTATGTTATATATATTATCAAATGCCCATGTGGTTTGGATAATGTTTGTGAAACAACTCAAAAAGTAAAAGATAGAATTGCTAGGTATAAATATTCGATACGGGATAAACTAGATAAATTACCATTATCCAGATATTTTGTAGAGAAAAAACATACAGTGTCTCAATTAAGGTATATGGTTATTGATGGAGTTTCCATGAATAGACAAGGGGGAAATAGAGAGCTTGCTTTAAAAAGATGTGAAGTTTATTGGGTTAACAGTTTGGACACTTTGCAGCCCAAAGGGTTAAATACTGATTTTGACCTGTATCTGTTCCTCTAGATATTTATTTACATCATTAGATAATGCAGGATATCTTTTCTTTTAATGTGAACAATTTTCATTATAGTGATGTGTGACATTATTGGATGAGGATCTTTTCTTTATTTCCTTTTTCCTTTTTTTGTTTTATAGATACCTTGAAAAAAGAAAGTCTTTGTGGAAGGAAAGGTGTCTTCTTTGACCCTTTTTTTCCCCTTTTTTCTTTTTTACCTTTTTTTTTTCCTTTTTTTCTTTTTTCTCCTTGTTCTTCTTTTTTTTCTATTTTTTCCTTTTGTTCTAATTTTTATGAAAAAATTTTGTGATGTATGTAACCAGTTGCAGACATACGATTGTGAGAAAGGGCATTATCTGTCAAAGACTGAAATGTCGCAGCCAGCTGCATCTGGTGTTTGTTTGATGTCTTTGAAATCTATGTAACTTTTTACAGAAATAAATTATTTGTGCAGCAATCCCTACTCTTCGTTTCTACATATCGGTCCATGGGAGGGACCAGGGTGTTGGCACGATTGGATCGTTCAGTGCATCACGCCCTGTGTTTAGATGCTACTTTTGGTACGATTTGTAAATCGCATGTCGTACCTGAAGTTGTACCGGTGTGACCGGGGGCTAAACCACATTCAGGTGAATTCATAAAGAGTGTCTATGACACTTTTTAGAATTCTGATATGCCTTCTTATGACAAATGTTGGTGCAGGTGACAGGATCATGTACTTGTTGTAAAGAGGTACCTGAATTTGAGCCATGCAATACATGAGGATAGAAGCACTAAAGATAGAGTATCCATATGAATACTCCAACCTCAGTTCTGCTGTGCTTCTGTTCACCACTGTGGCTATCACACAGATAACATACCGATCAAAGATTTTTGACACTGGATGGATGGATGGGGATTTATTCTGCTCCCCTTTTGATTGACAGCAGGCAGTGGGCAAATCCATAGCCAATAGCAGTCAATCCACCTACTGCCTGCTGTCAATCACAAGGAGAGATTGGACCTGATGGGAAACTAGTCCCTCAGTGGTTGCCATAATGTTGACTTGGTTAAATTGATGATAGGCAACTCCTATCCTCATATTGATTAGTGGTTCCAAATTAATAATAACTACTGCAGTAGGGAACAGACACAAAAGATACGCTCAGCATCTTTCCAAATAACTGTTCTGCTTTATTATGACGCAATTGAAGGTTTTTATGCACATGATTACGTAGGTATCACATTAATATTACACTTGTACGTTTATGGTAACAAGGGGCGTTACATAGGCAGGCTAATTCTAATTCTAAACATGTACTGATAACATTATTAGTGCCGTGTTCACAGTGATGGCAGTGTGCGATACATACAAAATAGAATACAATTATATACAGAACTTACAAATTTCCATTACAATGTCTTTGTGCACGCCACTTGTGCCCGCCTCCAGGGGTGCACAGCACGGCAATCAGGGATGAGGCGTGTCACTCCAACACAGCCCATCCCTGATCAGGGTAAAGAGCCAATGAAATTGGTTCTTTGCCACGTCACTGGCTGTGTCCAATCACAGCTGGTCACAAATTTCAACAAACTGCTATAACTAGCTGCTATAGGGTTCTCCTCCTCACATACTGATCCTGTGGAAGCGTCATAGTTATGCATCATGCGTCATAGTTATGCAATAGAGTTTGTCTGTCAGCTTACCTATCACCATGTGTTCATCTCTAGAGACCAGCCAGCTCTCACCTGACTGCTTTTATAATCTCTCCTCTAGCATGGCTCCACCCCAGCTCCTATCAGAGAACTCTATATTAACCTGTGCACTGCAGGCCAGCCCCGCTGATCAACCATTGTGTGTTTGGCTTCCTGTTTCCTGCTTGCCGTGTGCTCTACGTTTGTCTCTGTTATTGACCTTGGCGTGTTCTCGACTATTCCTGTCTGTTCGTGACCCTGACCTTTTGGCGTGTCCCAGACTATCCCTGTTTGCCCGTGACCCTGAAACTTTGGCGTGTACTCTGTTGTCCTTTGCTAGTGGCCCTGACTTTGGCTTATTCCCTTACTATCCCTATCCTCCTGTTGCCTACTGTGGGCGTGAGCTGGAGGACCCTGGGGGCCGCGACCTGGATCCAGTTGCAGCCCAGTCCATCCTCACCACTAGAGGCTCTGGTGAACACCTGCTGACTCTTAGACTCTGTGCCCTAGGGAATCTTATGCTCAAACCCCTGTGGGATCCGTGTTGGTGTTCCAGTGGCCCTGCCTTCCTTTACCACCCTGACTCTCATCCACAGCAGTCAGCCGTAGGGTCCACTACCTTGCAGTGCACTCCTGATCCCAGCGATGTGCACCTGTCACCTGGCCTCAGGTGGCCTGACAGGAGGAGATCATTGTAACAGCTAGTTACCGCCTACAGTACGCAGTAAAACACACAAATTGCCAAAGTAATAAAAAATACCTGTCACCAGCCTATCAGAGTACCTGTCACTAGCCCATCAGAGTACCTGAGTACCTGTCAGTCACTAGCCCATCAGAGTACCCCAGTACCTATCTGCAGCCCATCAGAGTACCGAGTACCTATCTCCAGCCCATCGGAGTACCCAAAAACCTATCTACAGCCCATCAGAGTACCGAGTACCTATCTGCAGCCCATTGGAGTACCTGAGTACCTGTCTCCAGCCCAGAGTACCCGAGTACCTACTGTATCTGCAACCCATCAGAGTACCCGAGTACCTGTCTCCAGCCCATCAGAGTAACAAAAAGAAAGAGCTGCGCAACATGAGACTAAAAAAAGAGAAAAATGAATAACCACATGTATCTATATCAAATGGAGGATATGATTACTCCCAATAAAATGCTTGGCACAAATCTATATGATAACCTTATGCATCATGTAGTTGGAACATATGTGCTATATTATTAGCTACACGATATATCTCAGCAGTGTCCCAAGTACAGTTCTGGTTAGCAGAAAGTCCTCATAGAGAGCAATGTTATCAATCACAAATTGTGCAATGTCCTCAATTTGCTGGTTGTTGGTGACTTCAAACAGAAAAAACACTGTAGAGGAAGTGATTAGGGATAGAAAGATTCCTCCACCTGGAAAATGACTGCCGCTTACCAGCTCTGTTGATCTCTTTTTAAGGAGATCGTATCTGCTTGTGGCATATACCCCTGCTAGGGTCTTTGTATTCATCAGCCGGATATCACCTCTCTTTCTATTATGATTGCCTCTGAGTGACTCCCGATCAACAGTTCCCCATGTTAAAAAAAGGACCTTTATTTGAAAACAGTGGGGTCTCTGCAGAGGTCAGTGCTGTGTCTTGGCCTAGGCCAACAAGGCCCAGGCCTAGGGCGGCACTGTGCGGGGGGGCGGCAAAAAGCCGCCGCCCCCCCCCCCGAAAATGGCAGCGGCGCCCTCTTCCCGCACAGCAGGGCCACCATCTGGGGAGTACAGCTTAGCAGTGCGGGTGCGGAGGGGGCTAGAAAGTAGTTAAAGTAAGAACTGTCAAGCCGCCCCTCCGTAAAGCTGTAAATCTGTCTCTGATTGGCCCTCTGCTGTGGCCAATCATGGGGAGGAAAACAGCGATCAGGAAGCTGGGCGGCGGCACAGCGAAACCAATTAGAGCTGCTCTCTCTCTCTTCTCCCTTCGGCTGACAGAAAGGGGAGGGGGGGCGAGCGGGGGAGTTCTCTGGCAAATGGATCAGCAGCGCTGTGACAGGGAGAGGAGAGATGCGGGCTGTCTGTGTATCTCCCCCGCTCGCCCCCTCCCCTTTCTGTCAGCTGAAGGGAGAAAAGAGAGAGAGCGGCTCTAATTGGTTTCCCTGCGCCGCCGCCCAGCTTCCTGATCGCTGTTTTCCTCTCCATGATTGGCCACAGCAGAGGGCCAATCAGAAGACTCTGGGGGGCATCATGGGAAAATAGTCCCTGAAGAATGGCGGCCCTGTGTGTCAACAGACATGCTACAGCCCCCAGCATGCATGCACTCTGCTGAGGGGGGGTGTTAGAGGAGAAAAAGAGGGAGCCACGCTGTACCTGCACCACCAGAGAGCCACGCTGTACCTGCACCACCAGAGAGCCACGCTGTACCCGCACCACCAGAGAGCCACGCTGTACCCGCACCACCAGAGAGCCACGCTGTACCCGCACCACCAGAGAGCCACGCTGTACCCGCACCACCAGAGACACGCTGTACCTGCGCCACCAGAGAGCCACGCTGTACCCGCACCACCAGAGACACGCTGTACCCGCACCACCAGAGAGCCACGCTGTACCCACACCACCAGAGAGCCACGCTGTACCCGCACCACCAGAGAGCCACGCTGTACCCGCACCATCAGAGCCACGCTGTACCCGCACCACCAGAGAGCCACGCTGTACCCGCACCACCAGAGAGCCACGCTGTACCCACACCACCAGAGCCACGCTGTACCCGCACCACCAGAGAGCCACGCTGTACCCGCACCACCAGAGAGCCACGCTGTACCCGCACCACCAGAGCCACGCTGTACCCGCACCACCAGAGAGCCACGCTGTACCAGCACCACCAGAGAGCCACGCTGTACCGGCACCACCAGAGAGCCATGCTGTACCGGCACCACCAGAGAGACACGCTGTACCCGCACCACCAGAGACACGCTGTACCCGCACCACCAGAGAGCCAAGCTGTACCCGCACCACCAGAGCCACGCTGTACCCGCACCACCAGAGAGCCACGCTGTACCGGCACCACCAGAGAGCCACGCTGTACCGGCACCACCAGAGAGCCATGCTGTACCGGCACCACCAGAGAGACACGCTGTACCCGCACCACCAGAGACACGCTGTACCCGCACCACCAGAGGGCCACGCTGTACCCGCACCACCAGAGAGCCACGCTGTACCCGCACCACCAGAGAGCCACGCTGTACCCGCACCACCAGAGAGCCACGCTGTACCCGCACCACCAGAGAGCCACGCTGTACCCGCACCACCAGAGAGCCACGCTGTACCCGCGCCACCAGAGAGCCACGAGGTACCCACACCACCAGAGAGCCACGCTGTACCCGCACCACCAGAGACACGCTGTACCCGCGCCACCAGAGAGCCACGAGGTACCCACACCACCAGAGAGCCACGCTGTACCCGCACCACCAGAGAGAGCCACGCTGTACCCGCACAACCAGAGAGAGCCACGCTGTACCCGCACCACCAGAGAGAGCCACGCTGTACCCGCACCACCAGAGAGAGCCACGCTGTACCCGCACCACCAGAGAGAGCCACGCTGTACCCGCACCACCAGAGAGAGCCACGCTGTACCCGCACCACCAGAGAGAGCCACGCTGTACCCACACCACCAGAGAGCCACGCTGTACCCACACCACCAGAGAGCCACGCTGTACCCACACCACCAGAGAGCCAGGCTGTACCCACACCACCAGAGAGGGAGCCACACTGTTCCCGCACCACCAAAGAGAGAGCCACGCTGTACCCGCACCACCAGAGGGGGAGAAAGATAAAGCCACTGCCAGGGTACAGACATGCTACACTACTGACCAGAGTCCGCCTGGGCAACCCAGAGTGAGCGAACGTCCAGCTGGAGGGATCACTGTTGCGATTTCACCGGGTCTGGTAAGAGAGCCTGTTGGCCATTATCCATTACTGTTCCCAGGGACTGAGCCATTAGGAAGTGCCTAACCTGATATCCTCTAGGCCTTGTTGACCGCCACAATGAGCTCCAACGCTGGGACTCCAGTCCAAAAATTAAGGGGGGGACACAATTTTTACAGCTCCAGGTGACACCAAACCTAGTGACGCCACTGTCCCGGAGCCCACAACAAGTTCTGGCACTGAGCTTCGGTAACTGGCAGCCAGAGTGCGCTAGCGTGGGCACCCAGGAAATCTGCCACCTGGGGTCCCACAAGCAGCGATCGGCTTTCCGTAGCAGCCGCCACCTCTCTCCCCACTGTCAGCCACACACACTCCTCGGCTCCTCCTCCTTCTCGGCTCCAATGTTCTAGTGTACACAGCCAGGAGGAGAAGGAGCCATAGAGGAGGGACACGACTTCAGTGCAAGAGCCGCGCTGCCGGTCTGAGGTCTGTGTATAGTTTACAGTGGAGGGGGACACAGTAACCGGGAAGGGGGGCAGATAACAGATGCACACATGGATGAGGGGAAGAGGGGTAAGGGGATATGTGCTGGGTGCTTTGGGAGGGGAGAGGATATGTGCTAGTGAGGGGGGTCTGATCCTCCCCTCCCAAAGCAACTAGCACATATCCCCTTACCCCCCAAATGAAAAGATGCCGCATGCCTCTCTGTCCTCTTCCCGCGGCGTCCCTCTGTCCTCCTCCAATGAAGATGACAGGGCGGATCTTTAAAAGAAAGGGGTGTGGCCTTTACAGGAAGGGGTGGGGCATATTTAAATTAGGGGGTGCGCAAGCTCAGTCAGGCCTAGGGCAGCACAAAACCTAAATACACCACTGGCAGAGGTGTGGCATGCCCAATACTTTGTCTGGGCTAGAGTTCTCTAGTCGGAAGGAGACATTAGCTTTGCTGATTGGAGAGCTGAGATGAGATCAACTGAGTGGAATTCTGAGAACAGTTGCAGGGTTTTCTGATTTGATTTGGTATCATGCACTTGCAGTCCTGGTACAGTAGAGCCCAATCTTTACTGGGACAAAGCCTGAGGAAATTAGAGATTGCTGGTTATGACCTTCATCCCCAAGTACCTATCTGCAGCCCATCATAGTACTTAGTACCTATCTCCAGCCCATCGGAGTACCTGAGTACCTGTCTCCAGCCCAGAGTACCCGAGTACCTATCTCCAGCCCATCAGAGTACCCGAGTACCTATCTGCAACCCATCAGAGTACCCGAGTACCTGTTTTCAGCCCATCAGAGTACCCGAGTACCTGTCTCCAGCCCATCAGAGTACCTGAGTACCTGTCTCCAGTCCAGAGTACCCAAGTACCTTTCATCAGCCCAGAGTACCTAAGAGTACCTAAGTACCTCCATCCCATCAGAGTAACTGAGTACCTGTCTCCACCCCAGAGTACCCAAGTACCTATCTGCAGCCTATCAGATGTGAAAAAAAATTATAAAAATTTTATTTGGGTAAAGTGCTGCATGAATGAGTAATTGTCATTTAAATTGTGGGAGCAATATAAGTTGAAAATTGGTCTGGGCAGGAAAGGGTGAAAGTGCCCTGTATTGAAGTGGTCAATCAGTGACAGCTGGGGAGGAGATATCAAACATCAAACATTTTTTAATTTGGTGCAATAATAATGCCAGTTTGTAAAAGTGGTGCTATTAATAACCACCTGAATCTGCCACACGTGTCGGTAAAGCTACTGAAACTGGCAAGGATTTTTATGCTTACTCTTTGTTTTATTAGTGTTTCAAAGAATACAAGGAACAAAAGACATCCCAAGTGCTATACACTACAAAAATGTCATGGAGATATTTTCATACAGGCAGATAGGAGGAGAGTGAGTTCCCACCTGGCATGAAGAAAAGCCAACATTAGAAAGTGTAGCTCATCCTGATAAATCTATACAATGTTAACAGAAAACAAAGCATGCTTGTGGAACAAAGCACCATTAATGAAGGACATACAACATATCAGTTATAAGAGGCAGCATAACTCATGGGAAGGAACCCCCTCAAAAGATGGAGTTGGGGATGTAAAGAGGAGCTTCTGCAAGTACTTCATTGGTAAACCACTAAGGAGGGACAAGGGAAAGGAGAGAAAAAGAAGGAGGAATAGAGAAAGAATGGTAGATAGATAGATAGATAGATAGATAGATAGATAGATAGATAGATAGATAGATAGATAGATAGATAGATAGATAGATAGATAGATATAGATATGTAGCGCTGGTAGATTTTTCAATCTACCGCTTATAGGTAAATTTAGTGGGTCATCTGTTCTGTACATAGTTCAGATTCAATCTAATGTTAAATTAGCCTCTGTTCCAGCTTGGCTGTGTTGCGTGCAGTTCCACATTGTGCCTGTGGGTGTTGTTGTCATCATAGGTCAGTGTTGGAAAGCAGCAAGCTGAAGTGTATGAGTGCTCTTCTGTGCCGGAGATTTGCATTCTGGGAGAGGGTATTTATGGGACAGACGCCATGTTTCAAAAAGCTTTACCTCGTGGCCCTCCTGGCCTAGAGGCATGTGTTAGTGAGTTCTAGCTCGCGGCCCTCCGGCCTGGAGGGTTGCGTTACGGCAGTCAAGAGGGTGGACCCAGAGGTCTGTCCGGGGCCTGCTGCTGCTGGGATGGTCCTGTGCTGTCTGTCCTGCGGGAAGAAGCCGGACAATCAGGAAGATCCAGGGGAGGACCCATCTTGGAAGAGACCATGCAAGTCTTAAGAAGGACCTGGTGACTCGATTGGAGGACATATCCTAAACTACCCTATCGCACAAGTACTGCCGGGTCAGCTTAAAGGTTCTGGTACTGTGTTTGCTGTTCATCAAAAACTACTACATCCTGTGGCAGAGGATCGTACAAGTTTGTTTCATTCAAGTCTGTGGCAGAGACTTTTTTTGTTCGTGCTGCGTTCCGGCTGCTAGGTTAGTGAGAGAGACCTATGCGAGCGGGCAGAGATTTAATCCTAAGCTGAAGATACATTCCTAGTACATTCTAGGTAGTAGAACTTCCCTGCAACTCTCCTTCTACCTCTTTCCTGCTACTTCTTCCAGTTATCTCTCATTAAAGCATTGGAAAAAATACTCAAATGACTGGTGCCTACATTGTCTGATAGTAAGCTCAACGGGGACCCCTACCCCGGTATTGGTGAAATTACAAGTAACAAGGTGACGGAAACAGCCCGCTTTAAATCAGCAGCTCCACCGTGAGTTAGTGCTATAGATAGATAGATAGATAGATAGATAGATAGATAGATAGATAGATAGATAGATAGATAGATAGATAGATAGATAGATAGATAGATAGATAATTAAAACCAGAGCAGAGATTAAGAGTGTTTCTAACCACATCTTAAGATTTGAAGAAGGACCTACCAACAGGAGGCCTATAAATATAAGGCGCAATCCGATGAATACCTAAAGTGAGACCATGCCATCCAAGTAATTTTTAAGGCCTCTGATTTACCACTTTTCCAAGAAATCATTTGCTGCATATCACAAAATGTTCACAAGCCTACTCCACCTTTGGAGGGCTATGTGGTTTGCGCCAGTGCTTAGCAATAATGTTGTTTGTGGAGGTAAGGAAGTGACGTAAAAGTACCTTAATTTGTTTGTAAGACCCAGGCATAAGGGAGAAGATAGTGAGTTGTGGGGTATTCAGATTCTTTTCACCTATCAGTTTATAACAGATCCCCAAGATTTTATCCCAGATGGGGGAAAACAGAGGACATGTATTTCAAATGTGAGTCATGGTGCCAGAGGCAGATTGACACTTCCAGCAAGAGTCTGGAATAAAGGTATCTATGGCATGCAGCAGTGTGCAGCACCTACAGTATACCGCTGTCAGAGAAGCTTATAGTTGCGTTCCTGTGCCCTAAAGAATATGGAGGCCTTATGAGTGAAGGTTAGTATCTTTTCCCAATCCATGGAGTCATGGGGTACTGCAGGTTCCTCCTCCTATTCTGATCCTATCACTACCACAGGCAGCTAAATAAGCTACAAGTTATTTTTGGCGAGCTCTGCACAGTGTTCACCTAAAGCTACCTGTAGAAGGTTGTTGGTGTTTTCCTGATCCTATCACTACAGCAGGGAGCTAAATAAGCTACAAGTTAGTTTTTTGCGAGCTCTGCACAGTGTTCACCTAAAGCTACCTGCAGAAGGTTGGTGGTGTTTTCCTGATCCTATCACTACCACAGGCAGCTAAATAAGCTACAAGTTAGTTTTTTGCAAGCTCTGCACAGTGTTCACCTAAAGCTACCTGTAGAAGGTTGGTGGTGTTTTCCTGATCCTATCACTACCACAGGCAGCTAAATAAGCTACAAGTTAGTTTTTTGTGAGCTCTGCTCAGTGTTCAGCTAAAGCTACAAGTTAGTGTAGTGCGAGCTCTGCACAGTGTTCAGCTAAAGCTACTTGTAGAAGGTTGGTGGTGTTTTCCTGATCCTATCACTACCGCAGGCAGCTAAATAAGCTACAAATTAGTTTTTTGTGAGCTCTGCACAGTGTTCAGCTAAAATTACAAGTTAGTGTAGTGCGAGCTCTGCACAGTGTTCAGCTAAAGCTACCTGCAGAAGGTTGGTGGTGTTTTCCTGATCCTATCACTACCGCAGGCAGCTAAATAAGCTACAAGTTAGTTTTTTGCTAGCTCTGCACAGTGTTCAGCTAAAGCTACCTGTAGAAGGTTGGTGGTGTTCTCATACTACAGGCAGGCAGTTGATTTTGCTAGCTGCAGTATCAGTATATATATATATATATATATATATATATATATATATATATATATATCCCAGCTTAGTGCAGCTACAGGCCATTAGTATGTATGGATGGCCAACAAGGAGAGGCAGACAGTCACAAGCCAATAAAAGAGGGCAAGCAGGCTCTGTGTCTAGAGGCAACAGTGCTGGTCGTAGAGACGGTGCATCCTCTTTAGCACGTGGCCGTGGGACACGCTTGGCCTGTTTTTCGGCAGCTGGCTGTGTTGAGCCGCAACATGCAGAAGACTTGGTTGAGTGGATGACCAAGCCATCCTCATCCTCCTCATCCTCTCCCACCCATGCTCAGGGTACTTTGTCTGGCAAAGCAGCTGCCAACACGGCCTCTTCCCTTGGCTCAATGGCATCAGTGACTCCTTCCCTAGCCCCACCATGTCCTCCTGAGGAGTCCCTCAAACAGTTTGACCACAGTATTGGGTACATGCTCCAGGAGGATGCCCAGCGTTTAGAAGGCTCTGATGATAATACTGAGCTAGATGAAGGCAGTAACGTGAGCATGGACAGAGGGGGTGCCCAAGAAGGACAGCAATCTGGCAGTCATGCTCCCCCTGCTGCAGCAAACTGCCAGGCAGGGATGAGCCGAACACCCCCCAGTTCGGTTTGCACCAGAACCTGCGAACGGACCGAAAATTCGCACGAATGTTAGAACCCCATTGACGTCTATGGGACTCGAACGTTTAAATTCAAAAGTGCTCATTTTAAAGACTAATTTGCATGGTATTGTCCTAAAAAGGGTTTGGGGACCCGGGTCCTGCCCCAGGGGACATGTATCAATGCAAAAAACTTTTAAAAACGGCCGTTTTTTTCGGGAGCAGTGATTTTAATGATGCTTAAAGTTAAAAAAAAAGTGAAATATTCCTTTAAATATTGTACCTGGGGGGGTGTCTATAGTATGCCTGTAAAGTGGCACGTGTTTTCTGTGCTTAGAACAGTCCCTGCACAAATTGTCATTTTTAAAGGAAAAAAAGTCATTTAAAACTGCTTGCGGCTTTAATGTAATGTCAGGTCCTGGCAATATGGATGAAAACCAGTGAGACAAACAGCATGGGTACCCCCCAGTCCATTACCAGGCCCATTGGGTCTTGTATGGATATTAAGGGAACCCCGCACCTAAATTAAAAATAGGAAAGGCATGGGGCCACCAGGCCCTATATACTCTGAACAGCAGTATACAGGCGGTGCAAACAAGACAGGGACTGTAGGTTGATCACTGGATGCCTGAAGGAGGGTATTTGCTGCTGTGGGCTTTCTGAAAGTCTTGGTCTTAATCAGACCATTATCAATGTATATCGTTAGATCAAGGAATGAAAGGCTATGGGGATTAAAAGTGTAGGTGAGTCTAATGTTTCTGTCATTAGAATTTAGCTCGTTCATGAACATGTGTAACTCATGTTCAGAGCCTCCCCAGATCATAAGAACATCATCTATGTACCTCAGCCACGTGGCACAGTGGCTGAGGTACAAAGACGAAGAGTACACAAGATCTTCCTCCCACATGCCTAAATGTAGGCATGCGTACGAGGGCGCCCAGGGTGCTCCCATTGAAGTCCCCCTTATTTGCTGGTAAAAGGTTCCCAGAAATTGGAAGCAATTATGTTCGAGTAAAAAGGTGAGAATTTCGCCTATGAATTCATTCTGCTGTCCATGAGATGGGAACCTCCGCTCAAGAAAGAATTGGACTGCACGTAATCCCCAGGAATGTGGTATTGATGTGTACAACGATTCAACATCAATCCCTACTAGTAGGGCCCCAGGTGGCATAGCCAGAGCGTCCAGTCGCCGCAGTACGTCCATAGTGTCTTGCACAAATGAAGGCAAGTCAAGGACAAGGTCCTTAATAAGGGCGTCAATGAATTTACCAACTTTTTCAAGAGGACCATTGATGGCGGACACTATGGGTCTGCCAGGTGGATTCTGCAAGGATTTGTGGAGCTTGGGGATGATATAAAAAGTAGGTGTGTTGAACTGTTGTACCTTCAAGTAATTAAACTCTTTTTTGGTGATCAATTTTTCTTCCAAGCCAAGGCTGAGGAGATAGTTAAGAGCATTGACAATGGCAGTGAAGGGATTGGTATGAAGCCTGCGGTAGGTAGATTCGTCCGCTAGAAGTCTTTTAACTTCATTTTCGTATTGGTTTTCGGTTAGGAGGACAACATTAACCCCCTTATCACTGCCCTTGATGACAATGCCGGGGGCATCTTCAAGTTCCCTAAGGGCTTTTCTTTCTTCACGTGAGATATTATCTAGTCCCCTGTAGTTCCAGTTGACTTTGGAAAGATCCCTTTTAACTTGTGTTAGAAAGAATTCTATGGGTTTATATTTAGAGAGTGGGGGCATTTTAGTGGACCTGATAGGTAGATTGGCAGAGCGAGTCAGTGCATGCTGATAGTCCAAAATCTCTGTATCTGAGTCTAACTCAGAGTTCTCCTGGAGTAGCGAGATTAGGACATCCAGGGCCTTTCCTTCTTCCTCATTTATTGATGTTAGTTGGGACTCATTTTGTTTTGATGAGTGCCAATATTTGAAGATCACCTTTCTTAAATAAAGTGAGATGTCTTTGTAGACCTCAAATTCGTTCATCCCAGATTTGGGGGAGAAGGAGAGGCCTCTTTTTAATAATGATAGGTGATGTTCGTTGAGAGGGAATTGAGTGAGGTTGACAACCTTCATATCCATTAGGGAACTTGGGGGGGGTGATGAGTCATGTGTGGTAATAGAATGCATTATGTTCTGTGTGTTCTGTTCCTTAGTTGTCGCTGGCTCTTTCGTGTTTCTCGGGCCCTTCCTTGATGAGGTGGAGATTGGTGTGTGGTTTTGTGTCCCTTTAAATTTGATTTCACTTTCCCCGTGGTTATAATGGGATTGTTTGGGGGGGGGTGGATCTTTGTCTAAAAAAGTCACCGAGAGTTCTTTATGTTCGCTATCACTGTCAGAAGATGATGCGATTTGATTTAGAGCTATTATGCCTTCCCCTGCTCCTACGGGATCTACTCCTACCGATATGGATCGTGGGATCAAAAAGGTCACCACGTTCCAAGTCTTGTAGATTCTGTTTGAACTTTTCTTGTTTGTTACTTTTCAGATTTTTTTGTGTTTTTTCTACATCTCTTTTAAGGAGTTCGTTATGTTTATCAAATAGGGGGTTTGTTTTAAAGGGTTCAAGTAGTACTGCACTTGCTTCTATCTCTGCCTTAATCTCATTCAGTTGAATTTGTTCCTCATCAACAATCATTTGCATTATTTCAAGGCCACGTTTAACACAACTGGCCTTCCATGCCTCAATGAACCGAGGAGTATGGAGGTGTCCAGCTGGAGTGACACATTCTCTCAGACCACGTGGTATAATGCCATTCTCAATGTGGGATTTTAAGGAAGAAATATCCCACTTCCTATTAAGAAACTTAATGGTTAACTTTTTGTGGTTTCTAAACAGGGACTGAAGTGAATCTTCACCGTCCCTTGGAACTGATTGTTCACAGGAAAATGCAGACTGGATTTCTTTTTCTATTTCGTCATCAAGTTGGTAAGCCATATCCCAGAGAGTAAAGATATGAGGAGAGAAGTGGTCACGGAGAAAAAAAGAAAAGAAAAAGAGGGGGAAGAAACAGGGAAAGAAAGAGGATAGAACACAGAGTAACAGGAAGTTACTCTGGGATGAACGAATTTGAGGTCTACAGAGACATCTCACTTTATTTAAGAAAGGTGATCTTCAAATATTGGCACTCATCAAAACAAAATGAGTCCCAACTAACATCAATAAATGAGGAAGAAGGAAAGGCCCTGGATGTCCTAATCTCGCTACTCCAGGAGAACTCTGAGTTAGACTCAGATACAGAGATTTTGGACTATCAGCATGCACTGACTCGCTCTGCCAATCTACCTATCAGGTCCACTAAAATGCCCCCACTCTCTAAATATAAACCCATAGAATTCTTTCTAACACAAGTTAAAAGGGATCTTTCCAAAGTCAACTGGAACTACAGGGGACTAGATAATATCTCACTTGAAGAAAGAAAAGCCCTTAGGGAGCTTGAAGATGCCCCCGGCATTGTCATCAAGGGCAGTGATAAGGGGGTTAATGTTGTCCTCCTAACCGAAAACCAATATGAAAATGAAGTTAAAAGACTTCTAGCGGACGAATCTACCTACCGCAGGCTTCATACCAATCCCTTCACTGCCATTGTCAATGCTCTTAACTATCTCCTCAGCCTTGGCTTGGAAGAAAAATTGATCACCAAAAAAGAGTTTAATTACTTGAAGGTACAACAGTTCAACACACCTACTTTTTATATCATCCCCAAGCTCCACAAATCCTTGCAGAATCCACCTGGCAGACCCAGGTCTTGGACCTCTTTTATTTTTAATCTACACCTCTTCCCTGGGTCAGCTGATGGCCTTTTATAGCTTTCAATATCATTTCTACGCTGACGACACACAAATCTATATCTTCACCCCTCAACTCACTCCATCAGTCTCCTCACACATCACTAACTTACTAACAGACATATCTGTATGGATGTCACAGCACTTCCTCAAACTCAACTTGTCCAAAACCGAGCTTATAATATTTCCTCCCCCCCGTGCCTCTTCCCCTGACTTATCTGTCAAGAGCAATGGCACAACCATCCACCCATCCCCACATGTCAGCATGCTAGGTGTTATCCTGGACTCTGAACTCTCCTTTTGGCCCCACATCCAACCACTTTCCAAAGCTTGCCGCCTCAACCTCTGCAACATCTCTAAACTACGTCCCTTTCTAACCAGTGAAACGACAAAGATCCTGATTCACTCCCTGGTTATCTCTCGCCTTGACTACTGCAACTCCCTCCTCATTGGCTTACCTTTAAATAGACTATCCCCCCTTCAGTCCATCATGAATGCTGCTGCCAGACTCATCCACCTTACAAACCGCTCAGTGTCTGCTACCCCTCTCTGCCAATCCCTCCATTGGCTTCCACTCGCCCAACAAATTAAATTCAAAATACTAACAATAAGTTACAAAGCCATCCACAACTCTGTCCCCAGCTACATCACTAGCCTAGTCTCAAAATACCAACCTAATTGCCCTCTTCGTTTTTCCCTAGACCTCCTGCTCTCTAGCTCCCTCATCACCTCCTCCCATATCCACCTCCAGGACTTCTCCCGAGCCTCACCCATCCTCTGGAATTCGCTACCCAAATCTGTCAGACTGTCTCCAAATGTATCCACTTTTAGGCGATCCCTGAAAACTTTCCTCTTCAGAGAAGCCTATCCTGCCTCCATCTAACAACTGCACTATTTTCTCCATTAGCTCATCCCCCACAGCTTTTATCCTTTGTATAACTTGACCCTCCCTCCTATATTGTAAGCTCTAACAAGCAGGGCTCTCTGATTCCCCCCCTGTATTGAATTGTATTGTAATTGTACTGTCTGCCCTAATGTTGTAAAGCGCTGCGTAAACTGTCTGCACTATATAAATCCTGTATAATAATAATAATAATAATAAGAAAAGTAGTCTGATTTAAAGCCCGACTTCAACCACAATTTAATAATACTTTAGCACTACTTCTGTGAAATTTGTAATGATTTGCTATGACTTCAGTGCTACTTCAGCGCAGGGATGAAGAGTGATGGTATGAACAAAAGTTTAACCAGCAAAGGGTTAATATTTAACTTCTTTCAGGCTCAAGTAATGCTGATATAAACACAGGTACGATTTGCAGTACAATTTACATTATAGTCTATGGCAGTGAAATTGTGCTGAAGTCCTGAAAGAGTAATACATGAACTACCCAAATCGCACTACTTACATATTAAGACACTGCCATAGAAATACATTAGATGCTACTTTACTTAACTACTTTTGTGCCTCCTACTAGTTGTCCGGCAGTGGAACTGTTCATTAATAAGGTTGAGGTGGATATAAAGCATTTCTTACAAGTAGGGATGAGCTTCGTGTTCGAGTCGAACCCATGTTCGACTCGAACATCGGCTGTTCGATCGTTCGCCGAATTGCGAACGATATGGGCCGTTCGCGCCAAATTCGTGTGGCGCGTCACGGCCCATAATTCACTGCGGCATCGCAGTGCATTGCTTGCTGATGATTGGCCAAGCATGCACTATGACCCGCATGCTTGGCCAATCACAGCGCCGCCTTAACAGAGAGCCATAATTGGCCAAAGCCAAGGAGGCTTTGGCCAATTATGGCTCAGGGGATTTAGTACACGCCCCACACTATATAAGGCCGCCTGCACGGCGGCCCTGTGCAGTGTGTTCCGGTGCGCTTAGAGAGAGAGAGAGACAGTGTCATTTCATTTGAGTTAGCTAGATTAGGCAGGACAGTCAGTCAGTTAGCTGCACTTAAAGTGTATTGTGTATATATATGCATCCCAGGTGTTGCATATATATATATATACACTGTATTCAGTTTAGCTAGATCCGTTCCTGTTATCTTCTAGACTATTTACATTTAGTGCAGTGCGTCCTGCTCACAGTGTTCAGCTAGATCCGTTCCTGTTATATTCCTACTGACAGGCAGGCTTGTCTTGTTACAGTATTTTGAAGAAAATTACTGGTGTTCTTTTGATCCTATTAGTACCACAGTCAGGCAGCTAGACTATTTACATTTAGTGCAGTGCGTCCTGCTCACAGTGTTCAGCTAGATCCGTTCCTGTTATCTTCTTACTGACAGGCAGGCTTGTCTTGTTACAGTATTTTAAAGAAAATTACTGGCGTCCTTTTGATCCTATTAGTACCACAGTCAGGCAGCTAGACTATTTACAGTTAGTGCAGTGCATCCTGCCCACAGTGTTCTGCTAAACCTACAAGTAAGTGGGGTGAGTCCTGCTCACAGTGTTCAGCTAAACCTACAAGTTAGTGGGGTGCGTCCACCTCACAGTGTTCAGCTAAACCTACAAGCTAGAGGGGTGCGTCCTGCTCACAGTGTTCAGCTAGATCCGTTTCTGTTATCTTCTTACTGACAGGCAGGCTTGTCTTGTTACAGTAAATACAGCTACCTGAAGAAAATTGCTGGTGTTCTTTTGATCCTATTAGTACCACAGTCAGGCAGCTAGACTATTTACAGTTAGTGCAGTGCGTCCTGCTCACAGTGTTCTGCTAAACCTACAAGTTAGTGGGGTGCGTCCTGCTCACAGTGTTCAGCTAAACCTACAAGTTAGTGGGGTGTGTCCACCTCACAGTGTTCAGCTAAACCTACAAGCTAGTGGGGTGCGTCCTGCTCACAGTGTTCAGCTAGATCCGTTCCTGTTATCTTCTTACTGACAGGCAGGCTTGTCTTGTTACAGTAAATACAGCTACCTGAAGAAAATTGCTGGTGTTCTTTTGATCCTATTAGTACCACAGTCAGGCAGCTAGACTATTTACAGTTAGTGCAGTGCGTCCTGCTCACAGTGTTCTGCTAAACCTACAAGTTAGTGGGGTGCGTCCTGCTCACAGTGTTCAGCTAAACCTACAAGTTAGTGGGGTGCGTCCACCTCACAGTGTTCAGCTAAACCTACAAGCTAGTGGGGTGCGTCCTGCTCACAGTGTTCAGCTAGATCCGTTCCTGTTATCTTCTTACTGACAGGCAGGCTTGTCTTGTTACAGTATTTTAAAGAAAATTGCTGGTGTTCTTTTGATCCTATTAGTACCACAGTCAGGCAGCTAGACTATTTACAGTTAGTGCAGTGCGTCCTGCTCACAGTGTTCTGCTAAACCTACAAGTTAGTGGGGTGCGTCCTGCTCACAGTGTTCAGCTAAACCTACAAGTTAGTGGGGTGCGTCCACCTCACAGTGTTCAGCTAAACCTACAAGCTAGTGGGGTGCGTCCTGCTCACAGTGTTCAGCTAGATCCGTTCCTGTTATCTTCTTACTGACAGGCAGGCTTGTCTTGTTACAGTATTTTAAAGAAAATTACTGATGTTCTTTTGATCCTATTAGTACCACAGTCAGGCAGCTAGACTATTTACAGTTAGTGCAGTGCGTCCTGCTCACAGTGTTCTGCTAAACCTACAAGTTAGTGGGGTGCGTCCTGCTCACAGTGTTCAGCTAAACCTACAAGTTAGTGGGGTGCGTCCACCTCACAATGTTCAGCTAAACCTACAAGCTAGTGGGGTGCGTCCTGCTCACAGTGTTCAGCTAGATCCGTTTCTGTTATCTTCTTACTGACAGGCAGGCTTGTCTTGTTACAGTAAATACAGCTACCTGAAGAAAATTGCTGGTGTTCTTTTGATCCTATTAGTACCACAGTCAGGCAGCTAGACTATTTACAGTTAGTGCAGTGCGTCCTGCTCACAGTGTTCTGCTAAACCTACAAGTTAGTGGGGTGCGTCCACCTCACAGCGTTCAGCTAAAGCTACCTGTAGAAGGTTGGTGGTGTTCTCATACTACAGGCAGGCAGTTGATTTTGCTAGCTGCAGTATCAGTACATATATATATATATATATATATATATATATATATATATATATATATATCCCAGCTTAGTGCAGCTGCAGGCCATTAGTATGTCTGGAAGGCCAAGAAGGAGAGGCAGACAGTCACAAGCCAATAAGAGAGGGCAAGCAGGCTCTGTGTCTAGTGCTGGTCGTGGAGACGGTGCATCCTCATCAGCATGTGGCCATGGGACACGCTTGGCCTTTTCTTGGCAGCTGGCCATGTTGAGCCGCAACATGCGGAAGACTTGGTCGAGTGGATGACCAAGCCGTCCTCATCCTCCTCATCCTCTCTCACCCATGCCCAGGGTACTTTGTCTGGCAAAGCAGCGGCCTCTTCCCTCGGCTCAATGTCATCAGTGACTCCTTCCCTAGCCCCACCATGTCCTCCTGAGGAGTCCCTCGAACTGTTTGACCACAGTGTTGGGTACATGCTCCAGGAGGATGCCCAGCGTTTGGAAGGCTCTGATGATGATACTGAGCTCGATGAAGGCAGTAACACGAGCACGGACAGAGGGGGTGCCCAAGAAGGACAGCAATCTGGCAGTCATGCTCCCCCTGCTGCAGCATACTGCCAGGTTTGCTCCAGTGATGAGGAGGGAGGGGATGATGAGGTCTCTGACTCAACGTGGGTGCCTGATAGGAGAGAGGAGGAGGAGGAGGAGGCGGCACATCACCAACGAGGCAGGATGCCCTCCAGGGGCCAGCCTAAGGGCAGCACATTGACTGCATCACACCCCAAAGCTCCACATGTGCAGGGCGCTGCAGTCTCTGCGCGTTATTCAAAAAGTTCTTTGGTGTGGGCCTTTTTTGAGACGAGTGCATCAGATCGCACCGCTGCTATTTGCAACATATGTCTCAAGCGTATCTCGCGTGGCCAAAACATCTCCCGCTTGGGTACCACATGCTTGACCAGACATATGTTGACCTGCCATGCAGTTCGTTGGCAAGCGTATCTAAAAGACCCACACCAAAGAACAAAGAGGACCTCTGCTTGCTCCTCATCAGCTGAGATTTCCAACCCCACTAGACCTTCAGTCCTCTCTGAGACCTGCACTGAGAGGAATGAAGGTGTAGAATTAGGTGTGTCACAGCCACTTACTTGTGGGCAATCTGATTTTGGTACACCGACGTCAGATTGTACCAGGCAAATTTCCCTGCCCCAGCTGCTGCACCGCTGAAAGAAGTTTTCTCCCAGCCATCCACATGCCCAACGGTTGAATGCTAGCTTGGCAAAATTGCTAGCACTTCAACTGCTGCCTTTTCAGTTGGTAGACTCTGCCCCCTTCCGTGAGTTTGTGGAATGTGCGGTTCCTCAGTGGCAGGTACCCAAACGCCACTTTTTCTCACGGAAGGCGATTCCGGCTCTCTACCAGCATGTGGAAGGCAATGTCCATGCCTCGCTGGACAGGGCGGTCAGCGGTAAGGTGCATATTACCGCTGACTCATGGTCCAGCAGGCATGGACAGGGACGTTACCTAAGTTTCACGGCGCATTGGGTGACTCTGCTGGCAGCTGGGAAGGATGCAGGACAAGGTGCAGTAGTGTTGGAGGTTGTTCCGCCACCACGCCTCCAAAATGCTAATGATTGTGACACACCTCTCTCCTCCACCCCCTCCTCTTCTTCTTCCTCCATGGCCTCTTCCCCGGAACCAGCGGTGCTCCGTAGTCATTCAAGGGGCTACGCAAGTACGCAGGCCAAAAGATGCCATGCGGTGTTTGAGCTGGTGTGCTTGGGGGACAGGAGCCACACTGGGGCAGAGGTTCTGTCAGCTCTGCAGGGGCAGGTTCAGAGGTGGTTGACACCACGCCAACTTAAGGCAGGAATGGTGGTTTGCGACAATGGCACCAACCTCCTCTCTGCCCTCCGACAGGGACAAATGACCCATGTGCCCTGTTTGGCTCACGTCCTTAACTTGGTGGTGCAGCGGTTCTTGGGCAGGTACCCGGGCTTACAGGATGTCCTGAGGCAGGCCAGGAAAGTCTGTGTGCATTTCCGCCGGTCATATAATGCCAGTGCTCGGCTGACGGACCTCCAAAAGGAGTTTAACCTGCCCAAGAACCGCCTAATCTGTGACATGCCCACCAGGTGGAACTCAACGTTGGCCATGCTGCAGCGGCTGCACACGCAGCAGAGGGCCATCAATGAGTACCTGTGCGACTATGGCACCAGGACAGGGTCAGGGGAGCTTGGTTTTTTTTTCCCCACGCCAGTGGGCCATGATCAGGGATGCATGCACTGTCCTGTCACCATTTGAGGAGGCCACGAGGATGGTGAGCAGTGACAGTGCATGCATCAGTGACACTGTCCCCCTTGTCCACCTGTTGGAGCACACGCTGCGTGGAATAATGGACAGGGCACTTGAGGCAGAACAGAGGCAGGAAGAGGAGGACTTCCTTAGCTCTCAAGGCCCCCTTTATCCAGACAGTGTTCCTGCGTGCCCGCCGATCACACAGGAAGAGGACGAGGAGGAAGAGAAGGAGGAGGAGGAGGAAGATTGTGTCAGTATGGAGGTGGAGCCTGGCACTCAGCATCAGCAGCAGTCTTTAAGGGATCAGTCCCAAGAAACACATGGACTTGTACGTGGCTGGGAGGAGGTGGCTGCGGACCATGTCGTCCTTATTGACCCAGAGGACTCCGGACCGAATGCCTCAGCAAACCTACGCTGCATGGCCTCCCTGATCCTGCAAAGCCTGCGTAAGGATCCTCGTATTCGTGGTATCAAGGAGAAGGACCAATACTGGCTGGCAACCCTCCTTGATCCACGTTACAAGGGTAAGGTTGCGGACCTTATCTTGCCATCGCAGAGGGAGCAGAGGATGAAACATCTTCGGGAGGCCTTGCAGAAAGGTCTGTGCAACGCGTTCCCAGAGACTGGGAGGTTACAAACTCCTGTTTCTGGACAACGTGTTGCTGAGGCTTCGGTCAGTCAAAGAAGGAGCGGTGGAGAAGGTGGCCGTCTGACCGATGCGTTCAGACAATTTTTTGGTCCGCAGCCCCAAGGTATGATCGGTTCCAGCAACCATCGCCAGCGTCTGTTTTACATGGTGCAGGAATACCTAGGGGCAAGATCAGACTTGGACACCTTTCCCACCGAAAATCCTCTGGGTTACTGGGTCTTGAGGATGGATCACTGGCCAGAGCTTGCACAGTATGCAATTGAGCTACTGGCCTGTCCTGCATCCAGCGTTCTTTCGGAACGCACATTCAGTGCTGCTGGAGGCGTGGTAACCGATCACAGGGTGTGCCTGTCCACTGACTCGGTCGATCGACTGACCTTCATAAAAATGAATGAGTCTTGGATCACCACCAGCTACCAAGCACCTGATGCTGATGTAACCGAATAATTTTTTTTGAAATCTCAGATCCCTTCAAAGACTGCCTATGCTGATGCTGAGTGACTATCCCTGAGTAATTATCCTCTTCCTCCTCAATCATCACGCTGATAGCTTGTAAGAACATTTTTGGTTCTGGGTGCCACCACCAGTGCCTAAGGCACAATTTTTCAGCCCCTGTTTAACAGGGGCGTGTAATTACGATTTTTGATGTAATACTTTGCAGCAGGGCTCGTTCCTGCATTCCAACTAGAGTGTCTGTGAGGGGTTGCAGTGTTGTGGCACCAGCACCAGTGCCTAAGGCCCAATTTTTCAGCCCTTGTTTAACAGGGGCGTGTAATTACAATTTTTGATGCAATACTTTGCAGCAGGGCTCGTTCCTGCATTCCAACTAGAGTGTCTGTGAGGGGTTGCAGTGTTGTGGCACCAGCACCAGTGCCTAAGGCCTAATTTTTCAGCTCCTGTTCAACAGGGGCATGTAATTACAATTCTTGATCTAATATTTCACAGCAGAGCCCTGTGAGGGCTTACAGTGTTGTGGCCACAGCAACACCTAAGGCCCAAATTTCTGCTGAGTATATAGGGCAGGACCCTACTTTCAAACAACTAACTTACAAACGACTCCTACTTGCAAACGGAAGGAGACAACAGGAAGTGAGAATAAATCTACCCCTAGGAAGGGAAATTCTCTCCTGTAAGAGTTAATATGGGAAAAACATTTCTCCTTTCCACTGATGCTTTCCAATCCATTGGGACAAAAAGTGAGGTGAAATCTTCTGAAGAGGAGGAAAGACAGCAAAACAAATGTCACAGGGGTGATAACCCTTCCCTATGTTTTCCAAAAAGCTTAAAAAAGATTTTTTGGCTGGAGCTAAACACGTTAAAAATGTACCCGTTCAAAATTACAAAGAGATTCTACTTAACAACAAACCTACAGCCTGTATACTGCTGTTCAGAGTATATAGGGCCTGGTGGCCCCACACCTTTCCTTATTTTAATTTGGGTGCGGGGTTCCCCTTAATATCCATACAAGACCCAAAGGGCCTGGTAATGGACTGGGGGGTACCCATGCCGTTTGTCTCACTGATTTTCATCCATATTGCCAGGACCCGACATTACATTAAACCCGCAAGCAGTTTTAAATGAGATTTTTTCCTTTAAAAATGACATTTGGTGCAGGGACTGTTCTAAACACAGGAAACACGCGTCACTTTACAGGCATACTATAGACACCCCTCAGGTACGATATTTAAAGGAATATTTCACTTTTTTTTTTTTACTTTAAGCATCATTAAAATCACTGCTCCCGAAAAAACAGCCGTTTTAAAAGTTTTTTTTTCATTGATACATGTCCCCTGGGGTAGGACCCGGGTCCCCAAACCCTTTTTAGGACAATACCATTCAAATTAGCCTTTAAAATGAGCACTTTTGATTTCGAACGTTCGAGTCCCATAGACGTCAATGGGGTTCTAACGTTCGTGCGAACTTTCGGTCCGTTCGCAGGTTCTGGTGCGAACTGAACCGGGGGGTGTTCGGCTCATCCCTACTTACAAGATCGGTCTAGAATAGACCGTAGACAGAACAATCTAAGTCGGGAGGAACATATCGCTTTGTCTTCCTTGTCTGCTAGGAAGGAAATCACAATAAAACCAGCAGATAAGGGTGGGTACATAATAGTCATGGATACAGTTAAATATGAAAGGGAAATAAGCAGACAGTTGGCTGATCATAATGTATACACACGATTGGACAATAATCCTACTACACAGTTTTTGACTAAAATAAAAAGAGTTGTAAAATGGGCTGTGCAGGCAGGAATAATAGATACTAACACAGAAACTTTTTTGATTCCAGAGTACCCCATTACACCAATTTTTTACGTGTTACTTAAGGTGCACAAGGATCCATACAATCCACCGGGTCGTCCTATCGTTTCTAGCATTAATTCTGTTACAATGCCAGCTAAGTACTTAGATAAATGTCTTACCCCTTTGATTGAAAATACTCGATCTTACATTCGAGACACTCAAGATTTTTTGTTTAAAGTAAAAGATTTAACTTTTCCACCAGGATCCATGCTAGTAACTTGGGATGTAGCTAATCTCTATACAGCCATCCCACATCCCCTAGGACTAGAAGCTTGTAAACGATTGTTAAATGAATCTAAACGGTATGATGAGAGACAAGTGACGTTCCTTTTGGAGTTACTTACAATAGTATTGGAAGATAATTTTTTCCTATTCAAAGATACATATTATCTACAGCGTACCGGTACAGCGATGGGCTCGAATGTCGCCCTCACATATGCCAATTCTTTTATGAAGATGCTTGAAGAAGCATTTATCTATCATTGTAGATTGTTTATGGATAACTGTATAATGTGGTCTAGATTTATAGACGATGTGATTGGCGTATGGGTGGGCGACCGCGACTCATTATTCCTTTTTGATCTTTATTTGAATAATTTGATTCCTGGTCTAAAATTCAACATGCCCACTTCTGATACAGCTATTCCATTTTTAGATACTCTGCTATGTATACAGGACGGCCAGATTATAATCGACTTGTACAGAAAGCCTACGGATCGGAACCAGTTATTACATTATTCTAGTTTTCACCCACCTGGGATATTCAAATCTATACCCAGGAGTCAACTAAAACGGGTGTCTACAATTGTAAATAAAATAGATGTGAGGGAGAAGCGACTGAATGAGATGGAAGAGAGCCTATGTCAACGGGGATATCCAAATGATATAGTTCATCAAGAACTTATCAATTTACATCACAATAGAAAGAAAAATGTAGCTCACAGGTTGCCTTTCATCTCACAGTTTCACCCATTCTCAAATAAGATCAATAATATAATTAGAAAACATTGGTCCATACTGAATAAAAACTATCCTACTATTCCTGAATTTTACCATCCTCCCCTACCGTCATATCGTAAGGGTAGAATGATACGTGACAGGTGGGTTAAATCAAACCAAAACTTATGACGTATGACTTTTTTAGGTCCCCCCAACTACGGCTCCTTCCCATGTCTTTCATGTACTCAATGCACTAGCATGATAAAAGGAAAGAATTTTTGCCATCCACATAAAGGTTATAATATTAATATTAAAGATCACTTTACATGTCAATCATCCTATGTTATATATATTATCAAATGCCCATGTGGTTTGGATAATGTTTGTGAAACAACTCAAAAAGTAAAAGATAGAATTGCTAGGTATAAATATTCGATACGGGATAAACTAGATAAATTACCATTATCCAGATATTTTGTAGAGAAAAAACATACAGTGTCTCAATTAAGGTATATGGTTATTGATGGAGTTTCCATGAATAGACAAGGGGGAAATAGAGAGCTTGCTTTAAAAAGATGTGAAGTTTATTGGGTTAACAGTTTGGACACTTTGCAGCCCAAAGGGTTAAATACTGATTTTGACCTGTATCTGTTCCTCTAGATATTTATTTACATCATTAGATAATGCAGGATATCTTTTCTTTTAATGTGAACAATTTTCATTATAGTGATGTGTGACATTATTGGATGAGGATCTTTTCTTTATTTCCTTTTTCCTTTTTTTGTTTTATAGATACCTTGAAAAAAGAAAGTCTTTGTGGAAGGAAAGGTGTCTTCTTTGACCCTTTTTTTCCCCTTTTTTCTTTTTTACCTTTTTTTTTTCCTTTTTTTCTTTTTTCTCCTTGTTCTTCTTTTTTTTCTATTTTTTCCTTTTGTTCTAATTTTTATGAAAAAATTTTGTGATGTATGTAACCAGTTGCAGACATACGATTGTGAGAAAGGGCATTATCTGTCAAAGACTGAAATGTCGCAGCCAGCTGCATCTGGTGTTTGTTTGATGTCTTTGAAATCTATGTAACTTTTTACAGAAATAAATTATTTGTGCAGCAATCCCTACTCTTCGTTTCTACATATCGGTCCATGGGAGGGACCAGGGTGTTGGCACGATTGGATCGTTCAGTGCATCACGCCCTGTGTTTAGATGCTACTTTTGGTACGATTTGTAAATCGCATGTCGTACCTGAAGTTGTACCGGTGTGACCGGGGGCTAAACCACATTCAGGTGAATTCATAAAGAGTGTCTATGACACTTTTTAGAATTCTGATATGCCTTCTTATGACAAATGTTGGTGCAGGTGACAGGATCATGTACTTGTTGTAAAGAGGTACCTGAATTTGAGCCATGCAATACATGAGGATAGAAGCACTAAAGATAGAGTATCCATATGAATACTCCAACCTCAGTTCTGCTGTGCTTCTGTTCACCACTGTGGCTATCACACAGATAACATACCGATCAAAGATTTTTGACACTGGATGGATGGATGGGGATTTATTCTGCTCCCCTTTTGATTGACAGCAGGCAGTGGGCAAATCCATAGCCAATAGCAGTCAATCCACCTACTGCCTGCTGTCAATCACAAGGAGAGATTGGACCTGATGGGAAACTAGTCCCTCAGTGGTTGCCATAATGTTGACTTGGTTAAATTGATGATAGGCAACTCCTATCCTCATATTGATTAGTGGTTCCAAATTAATAATAACTACTGCAGTAGGGAACAGACACAAAAGATACGCTCAGCATCTTTCCAAATAACTGTTCTGCTTTATTATGACGCAATTGAAGGTTTTTATGCACATGATTACGTAGGTATCACATTAATATTACACTTGTACGTTTATGGTAACAAGGGGCGTTACATAGGCAGGCTAATTCTAATTCTAAACATGTACTGATAACATTATTAGTGCCGTGTTCACAGTGATGGCAGTGTGCGATACATACAAAATAGAATACAATTATATACAGAACTTACAAATTTCCATTACAATGTCTTTGTGCACGCCACTTGTGCCCGCCTCCAGGGGTGCACAGCACGGCAATCAGGGATGAGGCGTGTCACTCCAACACAGCCCATCCCTGATCAGGGTAAAGAGCCAATGAAATTGGTTCTTTGCCACGTCACTGGCTGTGTCCAATCACAGCTGGTCACAAATTTCAACAAACTGCTATAACTAGCTGCTATAGGGTTCTCCTCCTCACATACTGATCCTGTGGAAGCGTCATAGTTATGCATCATGCGTCATAGTTATGCAATAGAGTTTGTCTGTCAGCTTACCTATCACCATGTGTTCATCTCTAGAGACCAGCCAGCTCTCACCTGACTGCTTTTATAATCTCTCCTCTAGCATGGCTCCACCCCAGCTCCTATCAGAGAACTCTATATTAACCTGTGCACTGCAGGCCAGCCCCGCTGATCAACCATTGTGTGTTTGGCTTCCTGTTTCCTGCTTGCCGTGTGCTCTACGTTTGTCTCTGTTATTGACCTTGGCGTGTTCTCGACTATTCCTGTCTGTTCGTGACCCTGACCTTTTGGCGTGTCCCAGACTATCCCTGTTTGCCCGTGACCCTGAAACTTTGGCGTGTACTCTGTTGTCCTTTGCTAGTGGCCCTGACTTTGGCTTATTCCCTTACTATCCCTATCCTCCTGTTGCCTACTGTGGGCGTGAGCTGGAGGACCCTGGGGGCCGCGACCTGGATCCAGTTGCAGCCCAGTCCATCCTCACCACTAGAGGCTCTGGTGAACACCTGCTGACTCTTAGACTCTGTGCCCTAGGGAATCTTATGCTCAAACCCCTGTGGGATCCGTGTTGGTGTTCCAGTGGCCCTGCCTTCCTTTACCACCCTGACTCTCATCCACAGCAGTCAGCCGTAGGGTCCACTACCTTGCAGTGCACTCCTGATCCCAGCGATGTGCACCTGTCACCTGGCCTCAGGTGGCCTGACAGGAGGAGATCATTGTAACAGCTAGTTACCGCCTACAGTACGCAGTAAAACACACAAATTGCCAAAGTAATAAAAAATACCTGTCACCAGCCTATCAGAGTACCTGTCACTAGCCCATCAGAGTACCTGAGTACCTGTCAGTCACTAGCCCATCAGAGTACCCCAGTACCTATCTGCAGCCCATCAGAGTACCGAGTACCTATCTCCAGCCCATCGGAGTACCCAAAAACCTATCTACAGCCCATCAGAGTACCGAGTACCTATCTGCAGCCCATTGGAGTACCTGAGTACCTGTCTCCAGCCCAGAGTACCCGAGTACCTACTGTATCTGCAACCCATCAGAGTACCCGAGTACCTGTCTCCAGCCCATCAGAGTAACAAAAAGAAAGAGCTGCGCAACATGAGACTAAAAAAAGAGAAAAATGAATAACCACATGTATCTATATCAAATGGAGGATATGATTACTCCCAATAAAATGCTTGGCACAAATCTATATGATAACCTTATGCATCATGTAGTTGGAACATATGTGCTATATTATTAGCTACACGATATATCTCAGCAGTGTCCCAAGTACAGTTCTGGTTAGCAGAAAGTCCTCATAGAGAGCAATGTTATCAATCACAAATTGTGCAATGTCCTCAATTTGCTGGTTGTTGGTGACTTCAAACAGAAAAAACACTGTAGAGGAAGTGATTAGGGATAGAAAGATTCCTCCACCTGGAAAATGACTGCCGCTTACCAGCTCTGTTGATCTCTTTTTAAGGAGATCGTATCTGCTTGTGGCATATACCCCTGCTAGGGTCTTTGTATTCATCAGCCGGATATCACCTCTCTTTCTATTATGATTGCCTCTGAGTGACTCCCGATCAACAGTTCCCCATGTTAAAAAAAGGACCTTTATTTGAAAACAGTGGGGTCTCTGCAGAGGTCAGTGCTGTGTCTTGGCCTAGGCCAACAAGGCCCAGGCCTAGGGCGGCACTGTGCGGGGGGGCGGCAAAAAGCCGCCGCCCCCCCCCCCCGAAAATGGCAGCGGCGCCCTCTTCCCGCACAGCAGGGCCACCATCTGGGGAGTACAGCTTAGCAGTGCGGGTGCGGAGGGGGCTAGAAAGTAGTTAAAGTAAGAACTGTCAAGCCGCCCCTCCGTAAAGCTGTAAATCTGTCTCTGATTGGCCCTCTGCTGTGGCCAATCATGGGGAGGAAAACAGCGATCAGGAAGCTGGGCGGCGGCACAGCGAAACCAATTAGAGCTGCTCTCTCTCTCTTCTCCCTTCGGCTGACAGAAAGGGGAGGGGGGGCGAGCGGGGGAGTTCTCTGGCAAATGGATCAGCAGCGCTGTGACAGGGAGAGGAGAGATGCGGGCTGTCTGTGTATCTCCCCCGCTCGCCCCCTCCCCTTTCTGTCAGCTGAAGGGAGAAAAGAGAGAGAGCGGCTCTAATTGGTTTCCCTGCGCCGCCGCCCAGCTTCCTGATCGCTGTTTTCCTCTCCATGATTGGCCACAGCAGAGGGCCAATCAGAAGACTCTGGGGGGCATCATGGGAAAATAGTCCCTGAAGAATGGCGGCCCTGTGTGTCAACAGACATGCTACAGCCCCCAGCATGCATGCACTCTGCTGAGGGGGGGTGTTAGAGGAGAAAAAGAGGGAGCCACGCTGTACCTGCACCACCAGAGAGCCACGCTGTACCTGCACCACCAGAGAGCCACGCTGTACCCGCACCACCAGAGAGCCACGCTGTACCCGCACCACCAGAGAGCCACGCTGTACCCGCACCACCAGAGAGCCACGCTGTACCTGCACCACCAGAGACACGCTGTACCTGCGCCACCAGAGAGCCACGCTGTACCCGCACCACCAGAGACACGCTGTACCCGCACCACCAGAGAGCCACGCTGTACCCACACCACCAGAGAGCCACGCTGTACCCGCACCACCAGAGAGCCACGCTGTACCCGCACCATCAGAGCCACGCTGTACCCGCACCACCAGAGAGCCACGCTGTACCCGCACCACCAGAGAGCCACGCTGTACCCACACCACCAGAGCCACGCTGTACCCGCACCACCAGAGAGCCACGCTGTACCCGCACCACCAGAGAGCCACGCTGTACCCGCACCACCAGAGCCACGCTGTACCCGCACCACCAGAGAGCCACGCTGTACCAGCACCACCAGAGAGCCACGCTGTACCGGCACCACCAGAGAGCCATGCTGTACCGGCACCACCAGAGAGACACGCTGTACCCGCACCACCAGAGACACGCTGTACCCGCACCACCAGAGAGCCAAGCTGTACCCGCACCACCAGAGCCACGCTGTACCCGCACCACCAGAGAGCCACGCTGTACCGGCACCACCAGAGAGCCACGCTGTACCGGCACCACCAGAGAGCCATGCTGTACCGGCACCACCAGAGAGACACGCTGTACCCGCACCACCAGAGACACGCTGTACCCGCACCACCAGAGGGCCACGCTGTACCCGCACCACCAGAGAGCCACGCTGTACCCGCACCACCAGAGAGCCACGCTGTACCCGCACCACCAGAGAGCCACGCTGTACCCGCACCACCAGAGAGCCACGCTGTACCCGCACCACCAGAGAGCCACGCTGTACCCGCGCCACCAGAGAGCCACGAGGTACCCACACCACCAGAGAGCCACGCTGTACCCGCACCACCAGAGACACGCTGTACCCGCGCCACCAGAGAGCCACGAGGTACCCACACCACCAGAGAGCCACGCTGTACCCGCACCACCAGAGAGAGCCACGCTGTACCCGCACAACCAGAGAGAGCCACGCTGTACCCGCACCACCAGAGAGAGCCACGCTGTACCCGCACCACCAGAGAGAGCCACGCTGTACCCGCACCACCAGAGAGAGCCACGCTGTACCCGCACCACCAGAGAGAGCCACGCTGTACCCGCACCACCAGAGAGAGCCACGCTGTACCCACACCACCAGAGAGCCACGCTGTACCCACACCACCAGAGAGCCACGCTGTACCCACACCACCAGAGAGCCAGGCTGTACCCACACCACCAGAGAGGGAGCCACACTGTTCCCGCACCACCAAAGAGAGAGCCACGCTGTACCCGCACCACCAGAGGGGGAGAAAGATAAAGCCACTGCCAGGGTACAGACATGCTACACTACTGACCAGAGTCCGCCTGGGCAACCCAGAGTGAGCGAACGTCCAGCTGGAGGGATCACTGTTGCGATTTCACCGGGTCTGGTAAGAGAGCCTGTTGGCCATTATCCATTACTGTTCCCAGGGACTGAGCCATTAGGAAGTGCCTAACCTGATATCCTCTAGGCCTTGTTGACCGCCACAATGAGCTCCAACGCTGGGACTCCAGTCCAAAAATTAAGGGGGGGACACAATTTTTACAGCTCCAGGTGACACCAAACCTAGTGACGCCACTGTCCCGGAGCCCACAACAAGTTCTGGCACTGAGCTTCGGTAACTGGCAGCCAGAGTGCGCTAGCGTGGGCACCCAGGAAATCTGCCACCTGGGGTCCCACAAGCAGCGATCGGCTTTCCGTAGCAGCCGCCACCTCTCTCCCCACTGTCAGCCACACACACTCCTCGGCTCCTCCTCCTTCTCGGCTCCAATGTTCTAGTGTACACAGCCAGGAGGAGAAGGAGCCATAGAGGAGGGACACGACTTCAGTGCAAGAGCCGCGCTGCCGGTCTGAGGTCTGTGTATAGTTTACAGTGGAGGGGGACACAGTAACCGGGAAGGGGGGCAGATAACAGATGCACACATGGATGAGGGGAAGAGGGGTAAGGGGATATGTGCTGGGTGCTTTGGGAGGGGAGAGGATATGTGCTAGTGAGGGGGGTCTGATCCTCCCCTCCCAAAGCAACTAGCACATATCCCCTTACCCCCCAAATGAAAAGATGCCGCATGCCTCTCTGTCCTCTTCCCGCGGCGTCCCTCTGTCCTCCTCCAATGAAGATGACAGGGCGGATCTTTAAAAGAAAGGGGTGTGGCCTTTACAGGAAGGGGTGGGGCATATTTAAATTAGGGGGTGCGCAAGCTCAGTCAGGCCTAGGGCAGCACAAAACCTAAATACACCACTGGCAGAGGTGTGGCATGCCCAATACTTTGTCTGGGCTAGAGTTCTCTAGTCGGAAGGAGACATTAGCTTTGCTGATTGGAGAGCTGAGATGAGATCAACTGAGTGGAATTCTGAGAACAGTTGCAGGGTTTTCTGATTTGATTTGGTATCATGCACTTGCAGTCCTGGTACAGTAGAGCCCAATCTTTACTGGGACAAAGCCTGAGGAAATTAGAGATTGCTGGTTATGACCTTCATCCCCAAGTACCTATCTGCAGCCCATCATAGTACTTAGTACCTATCTCCAGCCCATCGGAGTACCTGAGTACCTGTCTCCAGCCCAGAGTACCCGAGTACCTATCTCCAGCCCATCAGAGTACCCGAGTACCTATCTGCAACCCATCAGAGTACCCGAGTACCTGTTTTCAGCCCATCAGAGTACCCGAGTACCTGTCTCCAGCCCATCAGAGTACCTGAGTACCTGTCTCCAGTCCAGAGTACCCAAGTACCTTTCATCAGCCCAGAGTACCTAAGAGTACCTAAGTACCTCCATCCCATCAGAGTAACTGAGTACCTGTCTCCACCCCAGAGTACCCAAGTACCTATCTGCAGCCTATCAGATGTGAAAAAAAATTATAAAAATTTTATTTGGGTAAAGTGCTGCATGAATGAGTAATTGTCATTTAAATTGTGGGAGCAATATAAGTTGAAAATTGGTCTGGGCAGGAAAGGGTGAAAGTGCCCTGTATTGAAGTGGTCAATCAGTGACAGCTGGGGAGGAGATATCAAACATCAAACATTTTTTAATTTGGTGCAATAATAATGCCAGTTTGTAAAAGTGGTGCTATTAATAACCACCTGAATCTGCCACACGTGTCGGTAAAGCTACTGAAACTGGCAAGGATTTTTATGCTTACTCTTTGTTTTATTAGTGTTTCAAAGAATACAAGGAACAAAAGACATCCCAAGTGCTATACACTACAAAAATGTCATGGAGATATTTTCATACAGGCAGATAGGAGGAGAGTGAGTTCCCACCTGGCATGAAGAAAAGCCAACATTAGAAAGTGTAGCTCATCCTGATAAATCTATACAATGTTAACAGAAAACAAAGCATGCTTGTGGAACAAAGCACCATTAATGAAGGACATACAACATATCAGTTATAAGAGGCAGCATAACTCATGGGAAGGAACCCCCTCAAAAGATGGAGTTGGGGATGTAAAGAGGAGCTTCTGCAAGTACTTCATTGGTAAACCACTAAGGAGGGACAAGGGAAAGGAGAGAAAAAGAAGGAGGAATAGAGAAAGAATGGTAGATAGATAGATAGATAGATAGATAGATAGATAGATAGATAGATAGATAGATAGATAGATAGATAGATAGATAGATAGATAGATAGATAGATAGATAGATAGATATAGATATGTAGCGCTGGTAGATTTTTCAATCTACCGCTTATAGGTAAATTTAGTGGGTCATCTGTTCTGTACATAGTTCAGATTCAATCTAATGTTAAATTAGCCTCTGTTCCAGCTTGGCTGTGTTGCGTGCAGTTCCACATTGTGCCTGTGGGTGTTGTTGTCATCATAGGTCAGTGTTGGAAAGCAGCAAGCTGAAGTGTATGAGTGCTCTTCTGTGCCGGAGATTTGCATTCTGGGAGAGGGTATTTATGGGACAGACGCCATGTTTCAAAAAGCTTTACCTCGTGGCCCTCCTGGCCTAGAGGCATGTGTTAGTGAGTTCTAGCTCGCGGCCCTCCGGCCTGGAGGGTTGCGTTACGGCAGTCAAGAGGGTGGACCCAGAGGTCTGTCCGGGGCCTGCTGCTGCTGGGATGGTCCTGTGCTGTCTGTCCTGCGGGAAGAAGCCGGACAATCAGGAAGATCCAGGGGAGGACCCATCTTGGAAGAGACCATGCAAGTCTTAAGAAGGACCTGGTGACTCGATTGGAGGACATATCCTAAACTACCCTATCGCACAAGTACTGCCGGGTCAGCTTAAAGGTTCTGGTACTGTGTTTGCTGTTCATCAAAAACTACTACATCCTGTGGCAGAGGATCGTACAAGTTTGTTTCATTCAAGTCTGTGGCAGAGACTTTTTTTGTTCGTGCTGCGTTCCGGCTGCTAGGTTAGTGAGAGAGACCTATGCGAGCGGGCAGAGATTTAATCCTAAGCTGAAGATACATTCCTAGTACATTCTAGGTAGTAGAACTTCCCTGCAACTCTCCTTCTACCTCTTTCCTGCTACTTCTTCCAGTTATCTCTCATTAAAGCATTGGAAAAAATACTCAAATGACTGGTGCCTACATTGTCTGATAGTAAGCTCAACGGGGACCCCTACCCCGGTATTGGTGAAATTACAAGTAACAAGGTGACGGAAACAGCCCGCTTTAAATCAGCAGCTCCACCGTGAGTTAGTGCTATAGATAGATAGATAGATAGATAGATAGATAGATAGATAGATAGATAGATAGATAGATAGATAGATAGATAGATAGATAGATAGATAGATAGATAATTAAAACCAGAGCAGAGATTAAGAGTGTTTCTAACCACATCTTAAGATTTGAAGAAGGACCTACCAACAGGAGGCCTATAAATATAAGGCGCAATCCGATGAATACCTAAAGTGAGACCATGCCATCCAAGTAATTTTTAAGGCCTCTGATTTACCACTTTTCCAAGAAATCATTTGCTGCATATCACAAAATGTTCACAAGCCTACTCCACCTTTGGAGGGCTATGTGGTTTGCGCCAGTGCTTAGCAATAATGTTGTTTGTGGAGGTAAGGAAGTGACGTAAAAGTACCTTAATTTGTTTGTAAGACCCAGGCATAAGGGAGAAGATAGTGAGTTGTGGGGTATTCAGATTCTTTTCACCTATCAGTTTATAACAGATCCCCAAGATTTTATCCCAGATGGGGGAAAACAGAGGACATGTATTTCAAATGTGAGTCATGGTGCCAGAGGCAGATTGACACTTCCAGCAAGAGTCTGGAATAAAGGTATCTATGGCATGCAGCAGTGTGCAGCACCTACAGTATACCGCTGTCAGAGAAGCTTATAGTTGCGTTCCTGTGCCCTAAAGAATATGGAGGCCTTATGAGTGAAGGTTAGTATCTTTTCCCAATCCATGGAGTCATGGGGTACTGCAGGTTCCTCCTCCTATTCTGATCCTATCACTACCACAGGCAGCTAAATAAGCTACAAGTTATTTTTGGCGAGCTCTGCACAGTGTTCACCTAAAGCTACCTGTAGAAGGTTGTTGGTGTTTTCCTGATCCTATCACTACAGCAGGGAGCTAAATAAGCTACAAGTTAGTTTTTTGCGAGCTCTGCACAGTGTTCACCTAAAGCTACCTGCAGAAGGTTGGTGGTGTTTTCCTGATCCTATCACTACCACAGGCAGCTAAATAAGCTACAAGTTAGTTTTTTGCAAGCTCTGCACAGTGTTCACCTAAAGCTACCTGTAGAAGGTTGGTGGTGTTTTCCTGATCCTATCACTACCACAGGCAGCTAAATAAGCTACAAGTTAGTTTTTTGTGAGCTCTGCTCAGTGTTCAGCTAAAGCTACAAGTTAGTGTAGTGCGAGCTCTGCACAGTGTTCAGCTAAAGCTACTTGTAGAAGGTTGGTGGTGTTTTCCTGATCCTATCACTACCGCAGGCAGCTAAATAAGCTACAAATTAGTTTTTTGTGAGCTCTGCACAGTGTTCAGCTAAAATTACAAGTTAGTGTAGTGCGAGCTCTGCACAGTGTTCAGCTAAAGCTACCTGCAGAAGGTTGGTGGTGTTTTCCTGATCCTATCACTACCGCAGGCAGCTAAATAAGCTACAAGTTAGTTTTTTGCTAGCTCTGCACAGTGTTCAGCTAAAGCTACCTGTAGAAGGTTGGTGGTGTTCTCATACTACAGGCAGGCAGTTGATTTTGCTAGCTGCAGTATCAGTATATATATATATATATATATATATATATATATATATATATATATATATCCCAGCTTAGTGCAGCTACAGGCCATTAGTATGTATGGATGGCCAACAAGGAGAGGCAGACAGTCACAAGCCAATAAAAGAGGGCAAGCAGGCTCTGTGTCTAGAGGCAACAGTGCTGGTCGTAGAGACGGTGCATCCTCTTTAGCACGTGGCCGTGGGACACGCTTGGCCTGTTTTTCGGCAGCTGGCTGTGTTGAGCCGCAACATGCAGAAGACTTGGTTGAGTGGATGACCAAGCCATCCTCATCCTCCTCATCCTCTCCCACCCATGCTCAGGGTACTTTGTCTGGCAAAGCAGCTGCCAACACGGCCTCTTCCCTTGGCTCAATGGCATCAGTGACTCCTTCCCTAGCCCCACCATGTCCTCCTGAGGAGTCCCTCAAACAGTTTGACCACAGTATTGGGTACATGCTCCAGGAGGATGCCCAGCGTTTAGAAGGCTCTGATGATAATACTGAGCTAGATGAAGGCAGTAACGTGAGCATGGACAGAGGGGGTGCCCAAGAAGGACAGCAATCTGGCAGTCATGCTCCCCCTGCTGCAGCAAACTGCCAGGCAGGGATGAGCCGAACACCCCCCAGTTCGGTTTGCACCAGAACCTGCGAACGGACCGAAAATTCGCACGAATGTTAGAACCCCATTGACGTCTATGGGACTCGAACGTTTAAATTCAAAAGTGCTCATTTTAAAGACTAATTTGCATGGTATTGTCCTAAAAAGGGTTTGGGGACCCGGGTCCTGCCCCAGGGGACATGTATCAATGCAAAAAACTTTTAAAAACGGCCGTTTTTTTCGGGAGCAGTGATTTTAATGATGCTTAAAGTTAAAAAAAAAGTGAAATATTCCTTTAAATATTGTACCTGGGGGGGTGTCTATAGTATGCCTGTAAAGTGGCACGTGTTTTCTGTGCTTAGAACAGTCCCTGCACAAATTGTCATTTTTAAAGGAAAAAAAGTCATTTAAAACTGCTTGCGGCTTTAATGTAATGTCAGGTCCTGGCAATATGGATGAAAACCAGTGAGACAAACAGCATGGGTACCCCCCAGTCCATTACCAGGCCCATTGGGTCTTGTATGGATATTAAGGGAACCCCGCACCTAAATTAAAAATAGGAAAGGCATGGGGCCACCAGGCCCTATATACTCTGAACAGCAGTATACAGGCGGTGCAAACAAGACAGGGACTGTAGGTTGATCACTGGATGCCTGAAGGAGGGTATTTGCTGCTGTGGGCTTTCTGAAAGTCTTGGTCTTAATCAGACCATTATCAATGTATATCGTTAGATCAAGGAATGAAAGGCTATGGGGATTAAAAGTGTAGGTGAGTCTAATGTTTCTGTCATTAGAATTTAGCTCGTTCATGAACATGTGTAACTCATGTTCAGAGCCTCCCCAGATCATAAGAACATCATCTATGTACCTCAGCCACGTGGCACAGTGGCTGAGGTACAAAGACGAAGAGTACACAAGATCTTCCTCCCACATGCCTAAATGTAGGCATGCGTACGAGGGCGCCCAGGGTGCTCCCATTGAAGTCCCCCTTATTTGCTGGTAAAAGGTTCCCAGAAATTGGAAGCAATTATGTTCGAGTAAAAAGGTGAGAATTTCGCCTATGAATTCATTCTGCTGTCCATGAGATGGGAACCTCCGCTCAAGAAAGAATTGGACTGCACGTAATCCCCAGGAATGTGGTATTGATGTGTACAACGATTCAACATCAATCCCTACTAGTAGGGCCCCAGGTGGCATAGCCAGAGCGTCCAGTCGCCGCAGTACGTCCATAGTGTCTTGCACAAATGAAGGCAAGTCAAGGACAAGGTCCTTAATAAGGGCGTCAATGAATTTACCAACTTTTTCAAGAGGACCATTGATGGCGGACACTATGGGTCTGCCAGGTGGATTCTGCAAGGATTTGTGGAGCTTGGGGATGATATAAAAAGTAGGTGTGTTGAACTGTTGTACCTTCAAGTAATTAAACTCTTTTTTGGTGATCAATTTTTCTTCCAAGCCAAGGCTGAGGAGATAGTTAAGAGCATTGACAATGGCAGTGAAGGGATTGGTATGAAGCCTGCGGTAGGTAGATTCGTCCGCTAGAAGTCTTTTAACTTCATTTTCGTATTGGTTTTCGGTTAGGAGGACAACATTAACCCCCTTATCACTGCCCTTGATGACAATGCCGGGGGCATCTTCAAGTTCCCTAAGGGCTTTTCTTTCTTCACGTGAGATATTATCTAGTCCCCTGTAGTTCCAGTTGACTTTGGAAAGATCCCTTTTAACTTGTGTTAGAAAGAATTCTATGGGTTTATATTTAGAGAGTGGGGGCATTTTAGTGGACCTGATAGGTAGATTGGCAGAGCGAGTCAGTGCATGCTGATAGTCCAAAATCTCTGTATCTGAGTCTAACTCAGAGTTCTCCTGGAGTAGCGAGATTAGGACATCCAGGGCCTTTCCTTCTTCCTCATTTATTGATGTTAGTTGGGACTCATTTTGTTTTGATGAGTGCCAATATTTGAAGATCACCTTTCTTAAATAAAGTGAGATGTCTTTGTAGACCTCAAATTCGTTCATCCCAGATTTGGGGGAGAAGGAGAGGCCTCTTTTTAATAATGATAGGTGATGTTCGTTGAGAGGGAATTGAGTGAGGTTGACAACCTTCATATCCATTAGGGAACTTGGGGGGGGTGATGAGTCATGTGTGGTAATAGAATGCATTATGTTCTGTGTGTTCTGTTCCTTAGTTGTCGCTGGCTCTTTCGTGTTTCTCGGGCCCTTCCTTGATGAGGTGGAGATTGGTGTGTGGTTTTGTGTCCCTTTAAATTTGATTTCACTTTCCCCGTGGTTATAATGGGATTGTTTGGGGGGGGGTGGATCTTTGTCTAAAAAAGTCACCGAGAGTTCTTTATGTTCGCTATCACTGTCAGAAGATGATGCGATTTGATTTAGAGCTATTATGCCTTCCCCTGCTCCTACGGGATCTACTCCTACCGATATGGATCGTGGGATCAAAAAGGTCACCACGTTCCAAGTCTTGTAGATTCTGTTTGAACTTTTCTTGTTTGTTACTTTTCAGATTTTTTTGTGTTTTTTCTACATCTCTTTTAAGGAGTTCGTTATGTTTATCAAATAGGGGGTTTGTTTTAAAGGGTTCAAGTAGTACTGCACTTGCTTCTATCTCTGCCTTAATCTCATTCAGTTGAATTTGTTCCTCATCAACAATCATTTGCATTATTTCAAGGCCACGTTTAACACAACTGGCCTTCCATGCCTCAATGAACCGAGGAGTATGGAGGTGTCCAGCTGGAGTGACACATTCTCTCAGACCACGTGGTATAATGCCATTCTCAATGTGGGATTTTAAGGAAGAAATATCCCACTTCCTATTAAGAAACTTAATGGTTAACTTTTTGTGGTTTCTAAACAGGGACTGAAGTGAATCTTCACCGTCCCTTGGAACTGATTGTTCACAGGAAAATGCAGACTGGATTTCTTTTTCTATTTCGTCATCAAGTTGGTAAGCCATATCCCAGAGAGTAAAGATATGAGGAGAGAAGTGGTCACGGAGAAAAAAAGAAAAGAAAAAGAGGGGGAAGAAACAGGGAAAGAAAGAGGATAGAACACAGAGTAACAGGAAGTTACTCTGGGATGAACGAATTTGAGGTCTACAGAGACATCTCACTTTATTTAAGAAAGGTGATCTTCAAATATTGGCACTCATCAAAACAAAATGAGTCCCAACTAACATCAATAAATGAGGAAGAAGGAAAGGCCCTGGATGTCCTAATCTCGCTACTCCAGGAGAACTCTGAGTTAGACTCAGATACAGAGATTTTGGACTATCAGCATGCACTGACTCGCTCTGCCAATCTACCTATCAGGTCCACTAAAATGCCCCCACTCTCTAAATATAAACCCATAGAATTCTTTCTAACACAAGTTAAAAGGGATCTTTCCAAAGTCAACTGGAACTACAGGGGACTAGATAATATCTCACTTGAAGAAAGAAAAGCCCTTAGGGAGCTTGAAGATGCCCCCGGCATTGTCATCAAGGGCAGTGATAAGGGGGTTAATGTTGTCCTCCTAACCGAAAACCAATATGAAAATGAAGTTAAAAGACTTCTAGCGGACGAATCTACCTACCGCAGGCTTCATACCAATCCCTTCACTGCCATTGTCAATGCTCTTAACTATCTCCTCAGCCTTGGCTTGGAAGAAAAATTGATCACCAAAAAAGAGTTTAATTACTTGAAGGTACAACAGTTCAACACACCTACTTTTTATATCATCCCCAAGCTCCACAAATCCTTGCAGAATCCACCTGGCAGACCCATAGTGTCCGCCATCAATGGTCCTCTTGAAAAAGTTGGTAAATTCATTGACGCCCTTATTAAGGACCTTGTCCTTGACTTGCCTTCATTTGTGCAAGACACTATGGACGTACTGCGGCGACTGGACGCTCTGGCTATGCCACCTGGGGCCCTACTAGTAGGGATTGATGTTGAATCGTTGTACACATCAATACCACATTCCTGGGGATTACGTGCAGTCCAATTCTTTCTTGAGCGGAGGTTCCCATCTCATGGACAGCAGAATGAATTCATAGGCGAAATTCTCACCTTTTTACTCGAACATAATTGCTTCCAATTTCTGGGAACCTTTTACCAGCAAATAAGGGGGACTTCAATGGGAGCACACTGGGCGCCCTCGTACGCATGCCTACATTTAGGCATGTGGGAGGAGGATCTTGTGTACTCTTCGTCTTTGTACCTCAGCCACTGTGCCACGTGGCTGAGGTACATAGATGATGTTCTTATGATCTGGGGAGGCTCTGAACATGAGTTACACATGTTCATGAACGAGCTAAATTCTAATGACAGAAACATTAGACTCACCTACACTTTTCCTCCCCATAGCCTTTCATTCCTTGATCTAACGATATACATTGATAATGGTCTGATTAAGACCAAGACTTTCAGAAAGCCCACAGCAGCAAATACCCTCCTTCAGGCATCCAGTGATCATCCCAAATCTCTGATCAGGGCTATTCCTGTAGGCCAATTTCTCAGGGCCCGAAGAAACTGCTCTAATCAAGATGACTTCATTGCTGAGTCCAAAGATCTCGACAATAGATTCAGGGAGAGAGGCTATTCTCATTCCTGTATCAGGGAGGCCAGAAGGAGGGCTACTCAGACAGACCGGCTAACACTCCTTAAAAAGAAGAAAAAAGATCCCAAACTTTTAGAATCGCAGGGGCCCCCAAGGATTATCACCAAATTTGGTGCCCACTGGGACCAAGTTAGGACCATACTTAATCAACACTGGCATATCTTGTCTGAGTCGCCCATTCTGGGCAAAATTGTAGGTACTAGACCCCTCTTAACGGCTCGGCGCTCAAAAAATCTAAAAGACAGTCTCATCCACTCCGAGTACCAAAGATCACCCACCCCTAACTGGCTGACACAACTTCCACCCATGAAGGGCATGTTTAGGTGTGGTTGCTGTTCAGTTTGTAAGTATGTTGAACGTACAGATACATTTACTGACTCTGAGGGCAAAAAACTCTTCAAAATCAACAACTTTATAAACTGCAATACAACAAGGGTGATCTACATGCTTACCTGCCCTTGCGGGAAACATTATGTTGGTAAAACCAAGAGACAACTGAGGGTCAGAGTGGGTGAGCACATTCAGAGCATCCTGGGTAAGGACGACGAGCGACCCATTCCACTACATTTCATACAAGCACACGGGGGTAACCCCGATGGGCTTACTTTTAAAGGTATCTATAGGCTTAATCTCCCCCAGAGAAGGGGTGATTTCGACAGGATTCTGTACCAGAAGGAGAAGATGTGGATATACAATACTAACAGTATGCACCCCCAGGGGTTAAATAATGAGTGCAACCTTGGTGTATTCCTTACCCCATAAATACACCTGACGTCATTACCCCACTTCTTCTCCTAATGGTCGGAATTTCCTGTCTCTAGCCCCCATTGATAATTACAGTGTCCTGGACCTTTTTTAAATACCCCCTGATTTTTTCCATTTTACTTCATTATCATCGCTAGTAATCTGCCATCATGTTGGCTTATCCTATTCAATTTTTCTGTTTTCTCTGTATTTCTCTTTTTCTCGCCTGTCTCTTCCTGTCTTGGTTTTTATTCATGGTGTTTCCCCCCCTTTTTCCATCTTTTTGTTTGCACTCATGGACCCGCCCTGCTAGTCATGTTCTATGTCTCCTCTATGTGTATGGCTATCAGTGAACGGCATGGTAGCCTTGGTAACCAGACGCGGAAGCCCACGTGGTCCCGATAAGTTGATGATGTTTGCTACTGTGCATGCTCTGATGAAATCCGATCTACGGATGAAACGCGTCAGCATGACGCCATCACGCTGTCTGTAGCGTACCTGCTGACCAACAGACTCACCCACCAGCTCTGATCACACAGACCCGCTAACATAGCGGCCGTTTGAATCTACCTGCAGAAACCACACGAGGGGAAGACTGCGGCATCAGCCAATCGGGCTTTACCCGCAGTAACAATCTGGGCTCACCCCCTCTCACTGCCCACTTGCTACCAATGATGGAGGCCCACTTTGGATGATCCCGTGCAGGACCGAACTATTTGCAACAAGGCACTTTACAAGCAGGAGACGGTGACAGCTTCAACTTCTCCCCCTGATGTGGACGGCAGACAACACTGGGTGAGATCTTACCTCTTTGCATCCCTGATTTGGGACAGTTATCTCTAGTAACTCCCAGTGTTTATTACCTGGTATCCATTCCACAGAGTCAGCTACACAGCCTAGCCCGGCTCCTCCAACTTCAGTTGCCTGCATCTTCCTTCCACACCTTCCGGTCTCCAGTCTCGTGAGCCATTCCCGGCCTAGAGAGATCACGATCCCATAAGTCTGCACACACTTGTGCCCCGAGGCCACTGCTGAGTCATCCATGCATCCCTCCATCTAGGGCCTCTACACCACGGCCCTCCAACTTTTTTCCCCCCCTCCCTGGTTTTTTCTGCCCTCCAGATACCTATACAGTGTTGATCAGATCTGTTGTCACAATCACCCACCACCTAATCAGTTCTTACTGTTTATCACTTGCTGTCCTTCCTTCATGCCATAAGGACTTCCAGCAATGTTTTGTACCTTCTACTTTGAAACCATTCATGTTCATATAATTTGAATGACTTCACATGTTTAATGCAAGTGGTTGGATGTGATAGGTGGCCATCTGTGTCTGCACATGACTGTCTTGTCTTTTTTAATGGTGATGGTACCTGTGTTTTCAGGATATTTTTTGGATTGGTGTTTATAGTGAGCTTTTTCAATAAACAGCATTTAATTATTTAATTCGACTCTTGCATGTTCCTCACTTATGAATTCACTTTTTCTTTTGTTTTCCTGTTATATGCTGCATGAATTCAGAGGAACACACCCATTATTGATTGGTGCTAGCAACTGTCATTAATCTTACACAGACGTGGCCATTTTATGCCCTCAGTCTGTTATAATCATATTTGATTACAGAGTGTTTTGGTTCTTTTATTACCCGTTTTTTGCTCAGGGACTGTAGGTTTGTTGTTAAGTAGAATCTGTTTGTAATTTTGAACTGGTACATTTTTAACGTGTTTAGCTCCAGCCAAAAAATCTATTTTAAGCTTTTTGGAAAACATAGGGAAGGGTTATCACCCCTGTGACATTTGTTTTGCTGTCTGTGCTCCTCTTCAGAAGATTTCACCTCATTTTTTGTCCCAAAGACAAATGTTTTTTGAAAATTTGGGTTTTTTTGTGAAACAAGGATTGGTGATAAAGCATCAGTGGAAAGGAGAAACGTTTTTCCCATATTAACTCTTACAGGAGAGAATTTCCCTTCCTAGGGGTAGATTTCATCTCACTTCCGGTTGTCTCCTTCCGTTTGCAAGTAGGAGTCGTTTGTAAGTTGGATGTTTGAAAGTAGGGGCCTGCCCTATATACTCAGCAGAAATTTGGGCCTTAGGTGTTGTTGTGGCCACAACACTCTAAGCCCTCACAGGGCCCTGCTGTGGAATATTAGATCAAGAATTGTAATTACATGCCCCTGTTGAACAGGGGCAGAAAAATTGGGCCTTTGGTGGTCGTGGTGCTAGTGCCACGACACTGTAAGTCTTCACTCGCGCTTGGTGGGCGCAGAAACGGGCCCTGCTGTGAAATATTAGATCAAGAATTGTAATTACATGCCCCTGTTGAACAGGGGCTGAAAAATTGGGCCTTAGGCACTGGTGCTGGTGCCACAACACTGCAACCCCTCACAGATACTCTAGTTGGAACGCAGTCACGAGCCCTGCTGCAAAGTATTGCATCAAAATTTGTAATTACACACCCCTGTTAAACAGGAGCTGAAAAATTGGGCCTTAGGCACTGGTGGCGACGCCCAGAACCAAAAATGTTCTTACAAGCTATCAGCGTGATCATTGAGGAGGAAGAGGATAATTACTCAGGATAGTCACTCAGCATCAGCATAGGCAGTCTTTGAAGGGATCTGATATTTAAAAAAAAATAATTTGGGTACATCAGCATCAGGTGCTTGGTAGCTGGTGGTGATCCAAGTCTGCTCCCTCTGCGACGGCAAGATAAGGTCCGCAACCTTACCCTTGTAACGTGGATCAAGGAGGGTTGCCAGCCAGTATTGGTCCTTCTCCTTGATACCACGAATACGAGGATCCTTACGCAGGCTTTGCAGGATCAGGGAGGCCATGCAGCGTAGGTTTGCTGAGGCATTCGGTCCAGAGTCCTCTGGGTCACTAAGGACGACATGGTCCGCAGCCACCTCCTCCCAGCCACGTACAAGTCCATGTGTTTCTTGGGACTGATCCCTTAAAGACTGCTGCTGATGCTGAGTGCCAAGCTCAACCTCCATACTGACACACTACTGTTCTGCCTCAAGTGCCCTGTCCATTATTCCATGCAGCGTGTGCTCCAACAGGTGGACAAGGGGGACAGTGTCACTGATGCATGCACTGTCACTGCTCACCATCCTCGTGGCCTCCTCAAATGGTGACAGGACAGTGCATGCATCCCTGATTATGGCCCACTGGCGTGGGGAAAAAAAACAAGCTCCCCTGACCCTGTCCTGGTGCCATAGTCGCAAAGGTACTCATTGATGGCTCTCTGATGCGTGTGCAGCCGCTGTAGCATGGCCAACGTTGAGTTCCACCTGGTGGGCATGCCACAGATTAGGCGGTTCTTGGGCAGGTTAAACTCCTTTTGGAGGTCTGCCAGCCGAGCACTGGCATTATATGACCGGCGGAAATGCACACAGACTTTCCTGACCTGCCTCAGGACATTCTGTAAGCCCGGGTACCTACCCAAGAACCGCTGCACTACCAAGTTAAGGACGTGAGCCAAACAGGGCACATGGGTCATTTGTCCCTGTTGGAGGGCAGAGAGGAGGTTGGTGCCATTGTCGCAAACCACCATTCCTGCCCTAAGTTGGCTTGGCGTCAACCACCTCTGAACCTGCCCCTGCAGAGCTGACAGAACCTCTGCCCCAGTGTGGCTCCTGTCCCCCAAGCACACCAGCTCAAGCACCGCATGGCATCTTTTGGCCTGCATACTTGCGTAGCCCCTTGAACGGCTACGGAGCACCGCTGGTTCCGAGGACAAAGCACAGGAAGAGGCCATGGAGGAAGAAGAAGAGGAGGAGGTGGAGGAGAGAGGTGTGTCACAATGATTAGTAGTGGCATTTTAGAGGCGTGGTGGTGGAACAACCTCCAACACTACTGCACCTTGTCCTGCATCCTTCCCAGCTGCCAGCAGAGTCACCCAATGCGCGGTGAAACTTAGGTAACGTCCCTGTCCATGCCTGCTGGACCATGAGTCAGCGGTAATATGCACCTTACCGCTGACCTCCCTGTCCAGCGAGGCCAAGACATTGCCTTCCACATGCCGGTAGAGATCCGGAATCGCCTTCCATGAGAAAAAGTGGCATTTGGGTACCTGCCACTGAGGAACCGCACATTCCACAAACTCACGGAAGGGGGAAGAGTCTACCAACTGAAAAGGCAGCAGTTGAAGTGCTAGCAATTTTGCCAAGCTAGCATTCAACCGCTGGGCATGTGGATGGCTGGGAGCGAACTTCTTTCGGCGGTGCAGCAGCTGGGGCAAGGAAATTTGCCTGGTACAATCTGACGTCGGTGTACCGAAAGCAGATTGCCCACAAGTACTTGGCTGTGACACACCTAATTCTACACCTTCATTCCTCTCAGTGCAGGTCTCAGAGAGGACTGAAGGTATAGTGGGGTTGGAGATCTCAGCTGATGAGGAGCAAGGAGAGGTCCTCTTTGTTCTTTGGTGTGGGTCTTTTAGATATGCTTGCCAACGAACTGCATGGCAGGTCAACATATGTCTGGTCAAGCATGTGGTGCCCAAGCGGGAGATGTTTTGGCCACGCCAGATACACTTGAGACATATGTTGCAAATAGCAGAGGTGCGATCTGATGCACTCATCTCAAAAAAGGCCCACACCAAAGAACTTTTTGAATAATGCGCACAGACTGCAGCACCCTGCACATGCGGAGCTTTGGGGTGTGATGCAGTCAGTGTGCTGCCCTTAGGCTGGCCCCTGGAGGTCATCCTGCCTCATTGGTCATGTGCCGCCTCCTCCTCCTCCTCCTCCTCTCTCCTATCAGGCACCCACGTTGAGTCAGTGACCTCATCATCCCCTCCATCCTCATCACTGGAGCAAACCTGGCAGTATGCTGCAGCAGGGGGAGCATGACTGCCAGATTGCTGTCCTTCTTGGGCACCCCCTCTGTCCGTGCTCACGTTACTGCCTTCATCTAGCTCAGTATCATCATCAGAGCCTTCCAAACGCTGGGCATCCTCCTGGAGCATGTACCCAATACTGTGGTCAAACAGTTTGAGGGACTCCTCGGGAGGACATGGTGGGGCTAGGGAAGGAGTCACTGATGACATTGAGCCGAGGGAAGAGGCCGCTGCTTTGCCAGACAAAGTACCCTGAGCATGGGTGAGAGAGGATGAGGAGGATGAGGTTGGCTTGGTCATCTACTTGACCAAGTCTTCCGCATGTTGCGGCTCAACACGGCCAGCTGCCAGAAAAAAAGGCCAAGTGTGTCCCACGGCCACGTGCTAAAGAGGATGCACCGTCTCCATGACCAGCACTGTTGCCTCTAGACACAGAGCCTGCTTGCCCTCCTTTATTGGCTTTTGACTGTCTGCCTCTCCTTGTTGGCCTTCCAGACATACTAATGGCCTGTAGCTGCACTAAGCTGGGATATATATATATATATATATATATATATATACACATATACTGATACTGCAGCTAACAAAATCAACTGCCTGCCTGTAGTATGAGAACACCACCAACCTTCTACAGGTAGCTTTAGCTGAACACTGTGAAGAGCTTGCAAAAAACTAACTTGTAGTTTATTTAACTGCCTGCGGTAGTGATAGGATCAGGAAAACACCACCAACCTTCTACAGGTAGCTTTAGGTAAACACTGTGCAGAGCTTGCCAAAAAATAACTTGTATTTTATTTAGCTGCCTGCGGTAGTGATAGGATCAGGAAAACACCACCAACCTTCTACAGGTAGCTTTAGCTGAACACTGTGCAGAGCTCGCACTACACTAACTTGTAGCTTATTTAGCTGCCTGCGGTAGTGATAGGATCAGGAAAACACCACCAACCTTCTGCAGGTAGCTTTAGGTGAACACTGTGCAGACCTCGCACTACACTAAATTGTAGCTTATTTAGCTGCCTGCTGTAGTGATAGGATCAGGAGAACACCAACAACCTTCTACAGGTAGCTTTAGGTGAACACTGTGCAGAGCTCGCCAAAAATAACTTGTAGCTTATTTAGCTGCCTGCGGTACTGATAGGATCAGGAAAACACCACCAACCTTCTACAGGTAGCTTTAGCAGAACACTGTGCAGAGCTCGCAAAAAAATAACTTGTAGGTTTAGCTGAACACTGTGAGGAGGACGCACTACACTAACTTGTAGCTTTAGCTGAACACTGTGCAGAGGTCGCACTAAACTAACTTGTAGCTTTAGCTGAACACTGTGAGGAGGACGCACTACACTAACTTGTAGCTTTAGCTGAACACTGTGCAGAGGACGCACTACCCTAACTTGTAGCTTTAGCTGAACAATGTGCAGAGGTCACACTAAACTAACTTGTAGCTTTAGCTGAACACTGTGCAGAGGTCTCACTACACTAAATGTAGTTTTAGCTGAACACTGTGAGGAGGACACACTACACTAACTTGTAGTTTTAGCTGAACACTGTGCAGAGGTCGCACTATACTAACTTGTAGTTTTCGCTGAACACCGTGAGGAGGACACACTACACCAACTTGTAGCTTTAGCTGAACACTGTGGGGAGGACGCACTACTCTAACTTGTAGCTTTAGCTGAACACTGTGCAGAGGTCACACTAAACTAACTTGTAGCTTTAGCTGAACACTGTGAGGAGGACGCACTACACTAACTTGTAGTTTTAGCTGAACACTGTGAGGAGGACACACTACACTAACTTGTAGCTTTAGCTGAACACTGTGCAGAGGTCTCACTACACTAACTTGTAGCTTTAGCTGAACACTGTGCAGAGGTCGCACTACACTAACTTGTAGTTTTAGCTGAACACTGTGAGCAGGACGCACTACACTAACTTGTAGCTTTAGCTGAACACCGTGCAGAAGTCGCACTACACTAACTTATAGTTTTAGCTGAACACTGTGAGGAGGACGCATTACCCTAACTTGTAGCTTTAGCTGAACACTGTGCAGAGGTCACACTAAACTAACTTGTAGCTTTAGCTGAACACTGGAAGGAGAATGCACTACACTCACTTGTAGCTTTAGCTGAACACTGTGCAGAGGTCTCACTACACTAAATGTAGTTTTAGCTGAACACTGTGAGGAGGACACACTACACTAACTTGTAGCTTTAGCTGAACATTGTGCAGAGGTCGCACTACACTAACTTGTAGTTTTCGCTGAACACTGTGAGGAGGACACACTACACCAACTTGTAGCTTTAGCTGAACACTGTGAGGAGGACGCACTACCCTAGCTTGTAGCTTTAGAGGAGGACGCACTACACTAACTTGTAGCTTTAGCTGAACACTGTGCAGGGGTCGCACTACACTAACTTGTAGTTTTCGCTGAACACTGTGAGGAGGACACACTACACCAACTTGTAGCTTTAGCTGAACACTGTGCAGAGGTCACACTAAACTAACTTGTAGCTTTAGCTGAACACTGGGAGGAGAACGCACTACACTAACTTGTAGTTTTAGCTGAACACTGTGCAGAGGACGCACTACTCTAACTTGTAGCTTTAGCTGAACACTGTGCAGAGGTCTCACTACACTAAATGTAGTTTTAGCTGAACACTGTGAGGGGGACACACTAAACTAACTTGTAGCTTTAGCTGAACACTGTGCAGAGGTCGCACTACACTAACTTGTAGTTTTCACTGAACACTGTGAGGAGGACACACTACACCAACTTGTAGCTTTAGCTGAACACTGTGAGGAGGACGCACTACCCTAACTTGTAGCTTTAGAGGAGGACGCACTACACTAACTTGTAGATTTAGCTGAACACTGTGCAGAGGTCGCACTACACTAACTTGTAGTTTTCGCTGAACACTGTGAGGAGGACACACTACACCAACTTGTAGCTTTAGCTGAACACTGTGCAGAGGTCACACTAAACTAACTTGTAGCTTTAGCTGAACACTGGAAGGAGAACGCACTACACTAACTTGTAGCTTTAGCTGAACACTGTGCAGAGGACGCACTACCCTAACTTGTAGCTTTAGCTGAACACTGTGCAGAGGTCACACTAAACTAACTTGTAGCTTTAACTGAACACTGGGAGGAGGACGCACTACACTAACTTGTAGCTTTAGCTGAACACTGTGCAGAGGTCACACTAAACTAACTTGTAGCTGTAGCTGAACACTGGGAGGAGAACGCACTACACTAACTTGTAGCTTTAGCTGAACACTGTGCAGAGGTCTCACAACACTAAATGTAGTTTTAGCTGAACACTGAGAGGAGGACACACTACACTAACTTGTAGCTTTAGCTGAACACTGTGCAGAGGTCACACTAAACTAACTTGTAGCTTTAGCTGAACACTGGGAGGAGAACGCACTACAATAACTTGTAGCTTTAGCTGAACACTGTGCAGAGGTCTCACTATACTAAATGTAGTTTTAGCTGAACACTGTGAGGAGGACACACTACACCAACTTGTAGCTTTAGATGAACTCTGTGAGGAGGACGCACTACACTAACTTGTAGCTTTAGCTGAACACTGTGCAGAGGTCGCACTACACTAACTTATAGTTTTAGCTGAACACTGTGAGGAGGACGCACTACACTAACTTGTAGCTTTAGCTGAACACTGTGAGGAGGACGCACTACCCTAACTTGTAGCTTTAGCTGAACACTGTGCAGAGGTCACACTAAACTAACTTGTAGCTTTAGCTGAACACTGGAAGGAGAACGCACTACACTAACTTGTAGCTTTAGCTGAACACTGTGCAGAGGTCTCACTACACTAAATGTAGTTTTAGCTGAACACTGTGAGGAGGACACACTACACTAACTTGTAGCTTTAGCTGAACATTGTGCAGAGGTCGCACTACACTAACTTGTAGTTTTCGCTGAACACTGTGAGGAGGACACACTACACCAACTTGTAGCTTTAGCTGAACACTGTGAGGAGAACGCACTACCCTAACTTGTAGCTTTAGAGGAGGACGCACTACACTAACTTGTAGATTTAGCTGAACACTGTGCAGAGGTCGCACTACACTAACTTGTAGTTTTCGCTGAACACTGTGAGGAGGACACACTACACCAACTTGTAGCTTTAGCTGAACACTGTGCAGAGGTCACACTAAACTAACTTGTAGCTTTAGCTGAACACTGGAAGGAGAACGCACTACACTAACTTGTAGCTTTAGCTGAACACTGTGCAGAGGTCACACTAAACTAACTTGTAGCTTTAGCTGAACACTGGGAGGAGAACGCACTACACTAACTTGTAGCTTTAGCTGAACACTGTGCAGAGGTCTCACTACACTAAATGTAGTTTTAGCTGAACACTGAGAGGAGGACACACTACACTAACTTGTAGCTTTAGCTGAACACTGTGCAGAGGTCACACTAAACTAACTTGTAGCTTTAGCTGAACACTGGGAGGAGAACGCACTACAATAACTTGTAGCTTTAGCTGAACACTGTGCAGAGGTCTCACTACACTAAATGTAGTTTTAGCTGAACACTGTGAGGAGGACACACTACACCAACTTGTAGCTTTAGCTGAACACTGTGAGGAGGACGCACTACACTAACTTGTAGCTTTAGCTGAACACTGTGCAGAGGTCGCACTACACTAACTTATAGTTTTAGCTGAACACTGTGAGGAGGACGCACTACACTAACTTGTAGCTTTAGCTGAACACTGTGAGGAGGACGCACTACCCTAACTTGTAGCTTTAGCTGAACACTGTGCAGAGGTCACACTAAACTAACTTGTAGCTTTAGCTGAACACTGGAAGGAGAACGCACTACACTAAGTTGTAGCTTTAGCTGAACACTGTGCAGAGGTCTCACTACACTAAATGTAGCTTTAGCTGAACACTGTGCAGAGGTCGCACTACACTAACTTGTAGTTTTCGCTGAACACTGTGAGGAGGACACACTACAACAACTTGTAGCTTTAGCTGAACACTGTGAGGAGGACGCACTACCCTAACTTGTAGCTTTAGAGGAGGACACACTACACCAACTTGTAGCTTTAGCTGAGCACTGTGAGGAGGACGCACTACCCTAACTTGTACCTTTAGCTGAACACTGTGCAGAGGTCACACTAAACTAACTTGTAGCTTTAGCTGAACACTGGGAGGAGAACGCACTACACTAACTTGTAGTTTTAGCTGAACACTGTGCAGAGGACGCACTACTCTAACTTGTAGCTTTAGCTGAACACTGTGCAGAGGTCTCACTACACTAAATGTAGTTTTAGCTGAACACTGTGAGGGGGACACACTAAACTAACTTGTAGCTTTAGCTGAACACTGTGCAGAGGTCGCACTACACTAACTTGTAGTTTTCACTGAACACTGTGAGGAGGACACACTACACCAACTTGTAGCTTTAGCTGAACACTGTGAGGAGGACGCACTACCCTAACTTGTAGCTTTAGAGGAGGACGCACTACACTAACTTGTAGATTTAGCTGAACACTGTGCAGAGGTCGCACTACACTAACTTGTAGTTTTCGCTGAACACTGTGAGGAGGACACACTACACCAACTTGTAGCTTTAGCTGAACACTGTGCAGAGGTCACACTAAACTAACTTGTAGCTTTAGCTGAACACTGGAAGGAGAACGCACTACACTAACTTGTAGCTTTAGCTGAACACTGTGCAGAGGACGCACTACCCTAACTTGTAGCTTTAGCTGAACACTGTGCAGAGGTCACACTAAACTAACTTGTAGCTTTAACTGAACACTGGGAGGAGGACGCACTACACTAACTTGTAGCTTTAGCTGAACACTGTGCAGAGGTCACACTAAACTAACTTGTAGCTGTAGCTGAACACTGGGAGGAGAACGCACTACACTAACTTGTAGCTTTAGCTGAACACTGTGCAGAGGTCTCACAACACTAAATGTAGTTTTAGCTGAACACTGAGAGGAGGACACACTACACTAACTTGTAGCTTTAGCTGAACACTGTGCAGAGGTCACACTAAACTAACTTGTAGCTTTAGCTGAACACTGGGAGGAGAACGCACTACAATAACTTGTAGCTTTAGCTGAACACTGTGCAGAGGTCTCACTATACTAAATGTAGTTTTAGCTGAACACTGTGAGGAGGACACACTACACCAACTTGTAGCTTTAGATGAACACTGTGAGGAGGACGCACTACACTAACTTGTAGCTTTAGCTGAACACTGTGCAGAGGTCGCACTACACTAACTTATAGTTTTAGCTGAACACTGTGAGGAGGACGCACTACACTAACTTGTAGCTTTAGCTGAACACTGTGAGGAGGACGCACTACCCTAACTTGTAGCTTTAGCTGAACACTGTGCAGAGGTCACACTAAACTAACTTGTAGCTTTAGCTGAACACTGGAAGGAGAACGCACTACACTAACTTGTAGCTTTAGCTGAACACTGTGCAGAGGTCTCACTACACTAAATGTAGTTTTAGCTGAACACTGTGAGGAGGACACACTACACTAACTTGTAGCTTTAGCTGAACATTGTGCAGAGGTCGCACTACACTAACTTGTAGTTTTCGCTGAACACTGTGAGGAGGACACACTACACCAACTTGTAGCTTTAGCTGAACACTGTGAGGAGAACGCACTACCCTAACTTGTAGCTTTAGAGGAGGACGCACTACACTAACTTGTAGATTTAGCTGAACACTGTGCAGAGGTCGCACTACACTAACTTGTAGTTTTCGCTGAACACTGTGAGGAGGACACACTACACCAACTTGTAGCTTTAGCTGAACACTGTGCAGAGGTCACACTAAACTAACTTGTAGCTTTAGCTGAACACTGGAAGGAGAACGCACTACACTAACTTGTAGCTTTAGCTGAACACTGTGCAGAGGTCACACTAAACTAACTTGTAGCTTTAGCTGAACACTGGGAGGAGAACGCACTACACTAACTTGTAGCTTTAGCTGAACACTGTGCAGAGGTCTCACTACACTAAATGTAGTTTTAGCTGAACACTGAGAGGAGGACACACTACACTAACTTGTAGCTTTAGCTGAACACTGTGCAGAGGTCACACTAAACTAACTTGTAGCTTTAGCTGAACACTGGGAGGAGAACGCACTACAATAACTTGTAGCTTTAGCTGAACACTGTGCAGAGGTCTCACTACACTAAATGTAGTTTTAGCTGAACACTGTGAGGAGGACACACTACACCAACTTGTAGCTTTAGCTGAACACTGTGAGGAGGACGCACTACACTAACTTGTAGCTTTAGCTGAACACTGTGCAGAGGTCGCACTACACTAACTTATAGTTTTAGCTGAACACTGTGAGGAGGACGCACTACACTAACTTGTAGCTTTAGCTGAACACTGTGAGGAGGACGCACTACCCTAACTTGTAGCTTTAGCTGAACACTGTGCAGAGGTCACACTAAACTAACTTGTAGCTTTAGCTGAACACTGGAAGGAGAACGCACTACACTAAGTTGTAGCTTTAGCTGAACACTGTGCAGAGGTCTCACTACACTAAATGTAGCTTTAGCTGAACACTGTGCAGAGGTCGCACTACACTAACTTGTAGTTTTCGCTGAACACTGTGAGGAGGACACACTACAACAACTTGTAGCTTTAGCTGAACACTGTGAGGAGGACGCACTACCCTAACTTGTAGCTTTAGAGGAGGACACACTACACCAACTTGTAGCTTTAGCTGAGCACTGTGAGGAGGACGCACTACCCTAACTTGTACCTTTAGCTGAACACTGTGCAGAGGTCACACTAAACTAACTTGTAGCTTTAGCTGAACACTGTGAGGAGGACGCACTACACTAACTTGTAGTTTTAGCTGAACACTGTGAGGTGGACGCACTACACTAACTTGTAGCTTTAGCTGAACACTGTGCAGAGGTCGCACTACACTAACTTGTAGTTTTAGCTGAACACTGTGAGCAGGACGCACTACACTAACTTGTAGCTTTAGCTGAACACTGTGCAGAGGTCTCACTACACTAACTTGTAGCTTTAGCTGAACACTGTGCAGAGGTCGCACTACACTAACTTGTAGTTTTAGCTGAACACTGTGAGGAGGACACACTACACTAACTTGTAGCTTTAGTTGAACACTGTGCAGAGGTCTCACAACACTAACTTGTAGTTTTAGCTGAACACTGTGAGGAGGATGCACTACACTAATTTGTAGCTTTAGCTGAACACTGTGCAGAGGTCGCACTACACTAACTTGTAGTTTTAACTGAACACTGTGAGCAGGACGCACTACACTAACTTGTAGCTTTAGCTGAACACTGTGCAGAGGTCTCACTACACTAACTTGTAGCTTTAGCTGAACACTGTGCAGAGGTCGCACTACACTAACTTGTAGTTTTAGCTGAACACTGTGAGCAGGACGCACTACACTAACTTGTAGCTTTAGCTGAACACTGTTCAGAGGTCTCACTACACTAACTTGTAGTTTTAGCTGAACACTGTGAGGAGGATGCACTACACTAACTTGTAGCTTTAGCTGAACACTGTGCAGAGGTCGCACTACACTAACTTGTAGTTTTAGCTGAACACTGTGAGCAGGGCGCACTACACTAACTTGTAGCTTTAGCTGAACACTGTGCAGAGGTCTCAGTACACTAACTTGTAGTTTTAGCTGAACACTGTGTGAGGAGGACGCACTACACTAACTTGTAGCTTTAGCTGAACACTGTGCAGAGGTCGCACTACACTAACTTGTAGTTTTAGCTGAACACTGTAAGGAGGACGCACTACCCTAACTTGTAGCTTTAGCTGAACACTGTGAGGAGGACGCACTACACTAACTTGTAGCTTTAGCTGAACACTGTGCAGAGGTCACACTAAACTAACTTGTAGCTTTAGCTGAACACTGTGAGGAGGACGCACTACACTAACTTGTAGCTTTAGCTGAACACTGTGCAGAGGTCACACTAAACTAACTTGTAGCTTTAGCTGAACACTGTGAGGAGGACGCACTACACTAACTTGTAGCTTTAGCTGAACGCTGTGCACTACACTAACTTGTAGTTTTAGCTGAACACTGTGCAGGTCACACTAAACTAACTTGTAGCTTTAACTGAACACTGTGAGGAGGACGCACTACACTAACTGTAAATAGTCTAGCTGCCTGACTGTGGTACTAATAGGATCAAAAGAACACCAGCAATTTTCTTCAGGTCGCTGTAAATACTGTAACAAGACAAGCCTGCCTGTCAGTAGGAAGATAACAGGAACGGATCTAGCTAAACTGAATACAGTGTATATATATATATATATATATACAACACCTGGGATGCATATATATATATACACAATACACTGTAAGTGCAGCTAACTCACTGACTGTCCTGCCTAATCTAGCTAACTCAAATGAAATGGCACTGTCTCTCTCTCTATCTCTCAGCACGCCGGAACACGCTACACAGGGCCGCCATGCAGGCAGCCTTATATAGTGTGGGGCGTGTTCTAAACCCCCTGAGCCGTAATTGGCCAAAGTCACCCTGGCTTTGGCCAATTACAGCTCTCTCTACCGACGGCGCTGTGATTGGCCAAGCATGCGGGTCATAGTGCATGCTTGGCCAATCATCAGCCAGGAATGCACTGCGATGCCGCAGTGAATTATGGGCCGTGACGAGCCACACGAATTTGGCGCGAATGGCCCATAACGTTCGCAATTCGGTAAACGATCGAACAGCCGATGTTCGAGTCGAACATGGGTTCGACTCGAACACGAAGCTTATCCCTACTGCCAGGTTTGCTCCAGTGATGAGGAGGGAGGGGATGATGAGGTCACTGACTCAACGTGGGTGCCTGATAGGAGAGAGGAGGAGGAGGAGGAGAAGGCACATCACCAACGAGGCAGGATGCCCTCCAGGGGCCAGCCTAAGGGCAGCACACTGACTGCATCACACCCCAAAGCTCCGCATGTGCAGGGCGCTGCTGTCTCTGCACGTTATTCCAAAAGTTCTTTGATGTGGGCCTTTTTTGAGACGAGTGCATCAGATCGCACCGCTGCTATTTGCAACATATGTCTCAAGCGTATCTCCCGTGGCCAAAACATCTCCCGCTTGGGCACCACGTGCTTGACCAGACATATGTTGACCTGCCATGCAGTTCGTTGGCAAGAGTATCTAAAAGACCCACACCAAAGAACAAAGAGGACCTCTCCTTGCTCCTCATCAGCTGAGATCTCCAACCCCACTATACCTTCAGTCCTCTCTGAGACCTGCACTGAGAGGAATGAAGGTGTGTCACAGCCAAGTACTTGTGGGCAATCTGCTTTCGGTACACCAACATCAGATTGTACCCTGCCCCAGCTGCTGCACCGCCAAAAGAAGTTCGCTCCCAGCCATCCACATGCCCAGCGGTTGAATGCTAGCTTGGCAAAATTGCTAGCACTTCAACTGCTGCCTTTTCAGTTGGTAGACTCTTCCCTCTTCCGTGAGTTTGTGGAATGTGCGGTTCCTCAGTGGCAGGTACCCAAACGCCACTTTTTCTCACGGAAGGCGATTCCGGCTCTCTACCGGCATGTGGAAGGCAATGTCTCGGCCTCGCTGGACAGGGCGGTCAGCGGTAAGGTGCATATTACCGCTGACTCGTGGTCCAGCAGGCATGGACAGGGACGTTAACTAAGTTTCACCACGCATTGGGTGACTCTGCTGGCAGCTGGGAAGGATGCAGGACAAGGTGCAGTAGTGTTGGAGGTTGTTCCGCCACCACGCCTCCAAAATGCCGCTACTAATGATTGTGACACACCTCTCTCCTCCACCCCCTCCTCTTCTTCTTCCTCCATGGGCTCTTCCTGTGCTTTGTCCTCGGAACCAGCGGTGCTCCGTAGCTGTTCAAGGGGCTACGCAAGTATGCAGGCCAAAAGATTCCATTGAGCTGGTGTGCTTGGGGGACAGGAGCCACACTGGGGCAGAGGTTCTGTCAGCTCTGCAGGGGCAGGTTCAGAGGTGGTTGACGCCACGTCAACTTAAGGCAGGAATGGTGGTTTGCGACAATGGCACCAACCTCCTCTCCGCCCTCCGACAGGGACAAATGACCAATGTGCCTTGTTTAGCTCACGTCCTTAACTTGGTGGTGCAGCGGTTCTTGGCCAGGTACCCGGGCTTACAGGATGTCCTGAGGCAGGCCAGGAAAGTCTGTGTACATTTGCGCCGGTCATATAATGCCAGTGCTCGGCTGGCAGACCTCCAAAAGGAGTTTAACCTGCCCAAGAACCGCCTAATCTGTGACATGCCCACCAGGTGAAACTCAACGTTGGCCATGCTGCAGCGGCTGCACACACAGCAGAGGGCCATCAATGAGTACCTGTGCGACTATGGCACCAGGACAGGGTCAGGGGAGCTTGTAGCTTGTTTTTTTTTCCCCACGCCAGTGGGCCATGATAAGGGATGCATTCACTGTCCTGTCACCATTTGAGGAGGCCACGAGGATGGTGAGCAGTGACAGTGCATTCATCAGTGACACTGTCCCCCTTGTCCACCTGTTGTTGCACACGCTGCGTGGAATAATAGACAGGGCACTTGAGGCAGAACAGAGGCAGGAAGAGGTGGACTTCCTTAGCTCTCAAGGCCCCCTTTATCCAGACAGTGTTCCTGCGTGCCTGCTGATCACACAGGAAGAGGACGAGGAGGAGGAGGAGGAGGATTGTGTCAGTATGGAGGTGGAGCCTGGCACTCAGCATCACCAGCAGTCTTTAAGGGATCAGTCCCAAGAAACACATGGACTTGTACGTGGCTGGGAGGAGGTGGCTGTGGACCATGTCGTCCTTAGTGATCCAGAGGACTCCGGACCGAATGCCTCAGCAAACCTACGCTGCATGGCCTCCCTGATCCTGCAAAGCCTGCGTAAGGATCCTCGTATTTGTGGTATCAAGGAGAAGGACCAATACTGGCTGGCAACCCTCCTTGATCCACATTACAAGGGTAAGGTTGCGGACCTTATCTTGCCATCGCAGAGGATGAAACATCTTCCGGAGGCCTTACAGAAAGATCTGTGCAATGCGTTCCCAGAGACTGGGAGGTTACAAACTTCTGTTTCTGGACAACATGTTGCTGAGGCTTCGATCAGTCAAAGAAGGAGCAGTGGAGAAGGTGGCCATCTGACTGATGCGTTCAGACAATTTTTTAGTCCGCAGCCCCAAGGTATGATCAGTTCCAGCAACCATCGCCAGCGTCTGTTTTACATGGTGCATGAATACATAGGGGCAAGATCTGACTTGGACACCTTTCCCACCGAAAATCCTCTGGGTTACTGGGTCTTGAGGATGGATTACTGGCCAGAGCTTGCACAGTATGCAATTGAGCTACTGGACTGTCCTGCATCCAGCGTTCTTTCGGAACGCACATGCAGTGCTGCTGGAGGCTTTGTAACCGATCACAGAGTGTGTCTGTCCACCGACTCGGTCGATCGACTGACCTTCATAAAAATGAATCAGTCTTGGATCACCACCAGCTACCAAGCACCTGATGCTGATGTAACTGAATAATTTTTTTTGAAATCTCAGATCCCTTCAAAGACTGCCTATGCTGATGCTGAGTGATTATCCTGAGTAATTATCCTCTTCCTCCTCATTGATCACGCTGATAGCTTGTAAGAACATTTTTGATTCTGGGAGCCGCCACCAGTGCCTAAGGCCCAATTTTTCAGCCCCTGTTTAACAGGGGCGTGTAATTACAATTTTTGATGCAATACTTTGCAGCAGGGCTCGTTCCTGCATTCCAACTAGAGTATCTGTGAGGGGTTTCAGTGTTGTGGCACCAGCACCAGTGCCTAAGGCCCAATTTTTCAGCCCCTCTTTAACAGGGGCGTGTAACTACAATTTTTGATGCAATACTTTGCAGCAGGGCTCGTTCCTGCGTTCCAGCTAAAGTATCTGTGAGGGGTTGCAGTGTTGTGGCACCAGCACCAGTGCCTAAGGCCCAATTTTTCTGCCCCTGTTTAACAGGAGTGTGTAATTACAATTTTTGATGCAATACTTTGCAGTAGGGCTCGTTCCTGCGTTCCAACTAGAGTATCTGTGAGGGGTTGCAGTGTTGTGGCACCAGCACCAGTGCCTAAGGCCCAATTTTTCAGCCCCTGTTTAACAGGGGCGTGTAATTACAATTTTTGAGGCATTACTTTGCAGCAGGGCTCGTTTCTACGTTCCAACTGGAGTATCTGTGAGGAGTTGCAGTGTTGTGGCACCAGCACCAGTGCCTAAGGCCCAATTTTTCAGCCCCTGTTCAACAGGGGCATGTAATTACAATTCTTGATCTAATATTTCACAGCAGGGCCCGTTTCTGTGCTCACCAAGAGCGAGTGAGGACTTACAGTGTTGTGGCACCAGCACCACCACCATGAAAGGCCCAATTTTTCTGCCCCTGTTCAACAGGGGCATGTAATTACAATTTTTGATGCAATACTTTGCAGCAGGGCTCGTTCCTGCGTTCCAACTAGAGTATCTGTGAGGGGTTTCAGTGTTGTGGCACCAGCACCAGTGCCTAAGGCCCAATTTTTAAGCCCCTCTTTAACAGGGGCGTGTAATTACAATTTTTGGTGCAATACTTTGCAGCAGGGCTCGTTCCTGCGTTCCAGCTAGAGTATCTGTGAGGGGTTGCAGTGTTGTGGCACCAGCACCAGTGCCTAAGGCCCAATTTTTCTGCCCCTGTTTAACAGGAGTGTGTAATTACAATTTTTGATGCAATACTTTGCAGTAGGGCTCGTTCCTGCGTTCCAACTAGAGTATCTGTGAGGGGTTGCAGTGTTGTGGCACCATGACCAGTGCCTAAGGCCCAATTTTTCAGCCCCTGTTTAACAGGGGCGTGTAATTACAATTTTTGAGGCATTACTTTGCAGCAGGGCTCGTTTCTACGTTCCAACTAGAGTATCTGTGAGGAGTTGCAGTGTTGTGGCACCAGCACCAGTGCCTAAGGCCCAATTTTTCTGCCCCTGTTTAACAGGGGCGTGTAATTACAATTTTTGATGCAATACTTTGCAGCAGGGCTCGTTCCTGCATTCCAACTAGAGTATCTGTGAGGGGTTGCAGTGTTGTGGCACCAGCACCAGTGCCTAAGGCCCAATTTTTTAGCCCCTGTTTAACAGGGGTGTGTAATTACAATTTTTGATGCAATACTTTGCAGCAGAGCTCGTTCCTGCGTTCCAACTAGAGTATCTGGGAGGGGTTGCAGTGTTGTGGCACCAGCACCAATGCCTAAGGCCCAATTTTTCAGCCCCTGTTCAACAGGGGCATGTAATTACAATTCTTGATCTAATATTTCACAGCAGGGTCCGTTTCTGTGCCCACCAAGAGCGAGTGAGGACTTACAGTGTTGTGGCACCAGCACCACCACCACCACCAAAGGCCCAATTTTTCTGCCCCTGTTCAACAGGGGCATGTAATTACAATTCTTGATCTAATATTTCACAGCAGGGCCCCGTGAGGGCTTACAGTGTTGTGGCCACAACAACACCTAAGGCCCAAATTTCTGCTGAGTATATAGGGCAGGCCCCTACTTTCAAACATCCAACTTAAAAACGACTCCTACTTGCAAACGGAAGGAGACAACAGGAAGTGAGATGAAATCTACCCCTAGGAAGGGAAATTCTCTCCTGTAAGAGTTAATATGGGAAAAACATTTCTCCTTTCCACTGATGCTTTATCACCAATCCTTGTTTCACTAAAAACCCCAAAATTTCAAAAAACATTTGTCATTGGGACAAAAGGTGAGGTGAAATCTTCTGAAGAGGAGCACAGACAGCAAAACAAATGTCGCAGGGGTGATAACCCTTCCCTATGTTTTCCAAAAAGCTTAAATTAGATTTTTTGGCTGGAGCTAAACACCTTAAAAATGCACCAGTTCAAAATTACAAACAGATTCTACTTAACAACAAACCTACAGTCCCTGTCTTGTTTGCACCGCCTGTATACTGCTGTTCAGAGTACAGAGACTGTATACTGCTGTTTCCTTTTTTAATTTGGGTGCGGGGTTCCCCTTAATATCCATACAAGACCCAAAGGGCCTGGTAATGGACTGGGGGGTGCCCATGCCATTTGTCTCACTGATTTTCATCCATATTGCCAGGACCCGGCATTACATTAAAGCCGCAAGCAGTTTTAAATGACTTTTTTCCTTTAAAAATGACATTTTGTGCAGGGACTGTTCTAAGCATGGGAAACACGCGCCACTTTACAGGCATACTATAGACACCCCCCAGGTACGATATTTAAAGGAATATTTCACTTTTTTTTTTTTCACTTTAAGCATCATTAAAATCACTGCTCCCGAAAAAATGGCCATTTTTAAAAGTTTTTTTTGCATTGATACATGTCCCCTGGGACAGGACCCGGGTCCCCAAACCCTTTTTAGGACAATACCAAGCAAATTAGCCTTTAAAATGAGCACTTTTGATTTTGAACGTTCGAGTCCCATAGACGTCAATGGGGTTCTAACGTTCGTGCAAATTTTCGGTCCGTTCGCAGGTTCTGGTGCGAACCGAACTGGGGGGGGTGTTCGGCTCATCCCTACTCTCCAGTTCTTATTTTCTTTTAACCCGCACTATTAGTTCAAAAACGAATAGATTGTACCCGGCTTCAGGGTCTGACAGATAAAAAGCTTATCCCTTTTTCGTACGGAATAGAAATTGGGTTTCCGCAGCAGGGATTTTAAAATCGGGTCCAAACCCTTTTAAAGGGCCATACCACCAGATATTTTTCATTGAATTCCTCTGTTATATTTTGTTAAAAAAAACAAAAAACATACTGGTTATCTTAAAACAATCATGATGTAAATGGATTACACTGATTTATTTGTCATGTTAATCTGTTTTTCCACGTGTGATGGAAGACTTGCGGGAACAGCCTAAACATGCACACCTCAAGCTTGTTTAAATGCTTTCTTTATTTCTACATTGTTGCAAAACAAGTGTCATATAGGCATCAAAACCGAATTCAACTAAGAACATTCTCTTTTTGCTTAGTTCAGAAGAATGTCGGTTTTGTGCTGCTCTAATCTTGTCATTCTTGATCCTATGAAATTGAGCTCAGTAAGTCTGCAAACTTATTATTCATACTTGGCTGGATATGCAGTTAAGCATCTTTTTGCTAACTTAATTTGCAAATATGGTTTTGAAGAAATGATATGGTGCTTAGTAGAATAATTTGAAAAAAAAATATATTTTTTCAAATTATCAAAGTTTTAGTGTTTAGGGATGATGATGTTAAACCACACACTAAATAATTAATTTCTCTCTCTTAATGTACGCATTTTCTAAGACTGGGGAGTGAAAAATCTGATGTAGCTGTGCATGGTAGCCAATCAGCTTCTAACTTCAGCTTGTTATTGAGCTTTAAGCTTAATTAAGCTTTGACTAAAAAAAAAAAAAAAAACTGGAAGCCGATTGGCTACCATGCACAGCTGCACCACATTTTGCACTCTCCAGTCTTAGTAAATCAACTCCTGTGTGTCTTACATGAAGTGAAGAGAAGAAACTACAAGAAAGTACCAGAGTTAAAGTCAAGCAACAAGCCTCAAGACACTCAGCGAGTCCAATGTTAGTTTCTGTGTCCAGCTTTCTCTTCACTTTTTTCATTAGCAATCTCCTCTCTCCTAAAATCTAGCTTCGCTGTACAGTCATTCTAAACTGCAAACAAGGTAGAAGCACATAGCTTAAATAGCCAATATTATTTCCCATTCTAAAATATGCAAAAAACATTGTTGAAGCAGAACTCTTGTCAAAAATAAGATAAAAATAAATAGCCCAATTAAAGATAAAATTACAAAACCAGTATAAGCTGCATTAAAGCAGCAGACAGAAACACTTATGCCACGTACACACGACCGGTTTTGCCGTCGGAGTATACTCCGAAGGTTCCTCTGACGGGATTCCGACGGAATTCCATTCAAGCTGTCTTCCCTATACACGGTCAACCCAAAGACCGACCAAAGTCCGACCAAAGTCCGACCGTCCAGAATGCGGTGACGTACAGCACGTACGACAGGACTAGAGAAAGGAAGTTCAATAGCCAGTAGCCAATAGCTTCCGTCTCGTACTTGCTTCAGAGCAAGCATCGTTTTTGGTCCGTTGGAACAGCATACAGACAAGTTGTTTTCCCGATAGGAATTGGTTACATTAGAAATATTTAGAACATGTTCTATTTCTAGGTCCGTCAGAATTTTTGAAAAGAAAAGTCTTTGAGGCACACACAAGATTGGAATAGATGATGAAAAGCTTCCATCTGACTTTTTCTGTCGGACATTCCGCTCATGTGTACGTGGCTTTAATGCTCTTAACTGAGACACGTACACAGTATAGAGGGCTATGCTTTGTTCATATTTCATGTCTGAGGTTTACAATCATTTTAAGTGCATTAAAGTGTTACTACGGAGGTTGTAAACCTCTCAATGGAAGTTGTACCTACAGGTAAATCTAGAATAAGGCTTACCCATAGGTACTGTAAATATCTCCTAAACATGCGCCGTTTAGGAGATATTTACTGTATACTGCACCGATGATGTCATCATCACATGCGACGTGAAGAAACACCCCCCTGCCGTTTCTTCACGAGCGAGTGCCGTGAGTGGCGGCTCCCATGTGCATGCGCGGGAGTGACGTCACGCGGCTCCGGCCAGTCAGAGCCAGAGTCTGCAGCCCCAGAAGGAAGAGGGGTGAACATGGATGCGGCCACCAGCAGGGACAGCACGGGCTTCATTTGCAGGTAAGTGTCACATAAGTTGCTAGTATGCTATGGGTAATAGAACATTATGCTTTTACTTTGCAGGGGCAAAGGAAGGAAGTAAAACCCATCAGGGTTTACTTCCTCTTTAAACCTTCATGAAAAATAATTCATGCAGCAGCATACCTCATAAGGTTCTTGGTTTGCTGTTCCCTTTTTTGTTCTGCCTGTCATTCAGGGAAAATGAGCCATCCAAACTTTGGTATGCTTCACTTCTACAGGTTTTCAGGGTCTCTCTAGAGCCACCCTGACTTGTGTGCTCCGGGCCAGGTGGCTTGCTGACACTCACAGGCTGCACAGAAGACCCGTGTACTAAGTCACTCCCCTGCACCTCCTGCAGGGATGTTGATTGACAGTACCTCTGTTCAATAGTATTTTAATATTATCAAGGCCAAATTAGTACTGGTTGACCTGCATAATGTGCAGTTCCTAACTGAAAATAGCTTTGTATTACAGTATCTCACAAAAGTGAGTACACCGTCACGTTTTTGTAAATATTTTATTATATCTTTTCATGTGACAACACTGAAGAAATGGCACTTTGCTACAATGTAAAGTAGTGAGTGTACAGCTTGTATAACAGTGCAAATTTGCTGGCCCCTCAAAATAACTCAACACACAGCCATTAATGTCTAAACCGCTGGCAACAAAAGTGAGTACACTCCTAAGTGAAAATGTCCAAATAGGGCCCAAAGTGTCAATATTTTGTGTGGCCACCATTATTTTCCAGCACTGTCTTAACCCTCTTGGGCATGGAGTTCACCAGAGCTTCACAGGTTTCAACTGGAGTCCTCTTCCACTCCTCCATGATGACATCACAGAGCTGGTGGATGTTAGAGACCTTGCGCTCCTCCATCTTCTGTTTTAGGATGTCCCACAGATGCTCAATAGGGTTTAGGTCTGGAGATATGCTTGGCCAGTCCATCACCTTTACCCTCAGCTTCTTTAGCAAGGCAGTGGTTGTCTAGAGGTGTGTTTGGAGTCGTTATCATGGTGGAATACTGCCCTGCGGCCCAGTCTCTGAAGGGAGGGGATCACAGTTGTGGATCATCTTTAGAAGAGGCTTCTTTCTGGGGCGACAGCCATGCTGAACAATTTGATGCAGTATGCGGCGTATGGTCTGAGCACTGACATGCTGACCCCCCCACCCCTTCAAAATCTGCAGCAATGCTGGTAGCGCTCATACTTCTATTTCCCAAAGACAACCTCTGGATATGATGCTGAGCACGTGCACTCAACTTCTTTGGTCGACCATGGCGAGGCCTGTTCTGAGTGGAACTTGTCCTGATAAACCGCTGTATGGTCTTGGCCACCATGCTGCTGCTCCGTTTCAGGGTCTTGGGAATCTTTTTATATCCTAGGCCATCTTTATGTAAAGCAACACATTTTTTTTCAGATCCTCATATAATTCTTTGCTATGTTGAACCTCCAGTGACCAGTATAATGCCCCGTACACACGGTCGGATTTTCCGATGGAAAATATCCGATCGGAGCGTGTTGTCAGAAATTCCGACCGTGTGTGGGCTCCATCTGACATTTTCCATCGGATTTTCCGACACACAAAGTTGGACAGCAGGAGATAAAATTTTCCAACAACAAAATCAGATCGCGTCATTTCCGACCGTGTGTGGCCTGTTCCGACGCACAAAGTGCAACGCATGCTCAGAAGAAATTCCAAGACGGAACAGCTTGTTCTGGTAAACTTAGCGTTCGCAATGGATACAGCACTTTCGTCACGCTGCAATGTTAAAAATAGTTTAATACAGCGCACTCTCTTCTTCTTTATAATGTGACAAGAATTAAGTCGTTTTGCTGCTCATATTCACACACACTTCTCACAAAGTTTTATTTTTGTTTTTTTATTGGGATTCCCTGAATATATTGTTATTAGTTGTCACATCTGACAGTATTTTGTTTTTTTTATTTAATTTTTTGGGGGCTTTTAAGCCTTTTTTTTGGATTTAATGTTTGTATTTTTTCAAAGGCTGATCTTTGTTCAATGTTATTTTTATTTTTACTCCAGAATATTTTTGTGTGTGTTTTGTGTGTCAAGTTACCCCAACACCATTGATATCTTTTATTATTTAATCTCCAGGATATTGTTTGGTGTTGGTGTCCCTTGTTCATTTCACATGGTATATTTGAAATGTACCTGAATCCTCACAAACTGTCCTTTTTGAAGTAAAACACATAGGAGAGTATAATTCAAAACAAAAATCCTTTATTAAGGGATCAGAACCAAACAAAGAGGGAGGCAACACTGGATCAACAGGAGAAATTAGTGAAGCCTGGGACCCCCAGGGCAGACATCAATTCTTGAACATCAAAATTGGTGGCCTGAGGAGTCCATATGTAAGGGAGGGCAGTCTGGTCCAGAAGTCCCAGAGATCTGGATAGCAGCAGATGACATGTGTGTCCCCAGGCTGTGGTACCACAAGAGGCTGCATTTTTTGGCCGACCAGACTGGATCCAGGGTCCTCACTTTCTGGTCTTCCTTTCACGCTTCATTCCCGGCTGTGGCTGTGCAGTTGGAGATGTGGCAGGAGGAAGAGTAGGACCTGGAGGAGGACTGGGAGGACCTGGAGGAGAGGGAGGACGAGGAGGAGGACCTGCAGGAGGAGGACCATCGCAAAGGTGTGTCTGAGCTGTCATTTGGCCCATCATACCTTTGTTAAGAGCCTTCAATATGAGCGCCTCACACAAGACTTGTTGGCCCTCCTCCATCCTCTGCATTTTATAGGCAATGACGGCAGCAATGTCCTCCTCCACGATCTGTCGTGCTCCCAGGACCTCTGTAGCCCTCCAAAAGAGTCCTCCGGTAGCCTCCTCTAGGGCACTCCTCCTACTGCCACTTTCTCTTTCCAGGGGGAGTGGAGGGACCTGCAGATCAGCCAGCCGGCTCGGCCCGGCCACCTCCTGGCTGAGACTTCCCTGTGTATGAAAAAGGGACATGGTTGTAATGTTTTGCTTCATCAATCATAATCCTAAATTAGTACTCCCAACTAACATCTAGTTAACATCATTGATTGGACAAGCAGAAATATTTAGAGGAATACTATACCTGGCTCAATCTGGGCTCCTCCACATGTGGCCTGGAAGGCCCAGGTTGGGCGTCAGAAGCCTCAGCCGGGGGGGGAAGGAAGCGTGGAAGGAAGACTGGAGAGGGATAGCCTGGGTTCAGTCTGGCCTGCCAGAAAATGCAGCCTGTTGTAGTACAACATCCTGGGGACATAGATGTCATCTGCAGCTCCGGATCTCTGGGAATCCAGGACTTTCTTGCGCTCCCTTAGATATGTGCTCCTCAGGCCACCAATTAATATCTTTAAATAGGTGATGTCTGCCGTGGGGATCACCTGCTTCACAATTTCACACAATTGCACCAGTGCTGCCTTCCTCTTTGTTTGGTTCTTGAAATGGGGGTGGTTAATCTCCCACAGACAGGGCAGCTCCCTTAAGATATCTATGAATACTGACATGAAGTCATTATCTTTCAGTAAGATATCCATGTTCACTGCAAGACACAACACAAGACAAAGCCTAATGTCAGACAAAATTCTCCTAATCTTGTTACAATATAGGCTTCAATGTAGAAGCAGTATAGGCACAAGTTTGTCTCTTACTTTCGTTCTTACGATCGGCGCGTCCAATGCTCCTTCCTCTGCTCACAGATCATACGTAATACGCACGCGTGTTACGCTTTATACACACTGCGCATGCGTGTAACTCCGCCCCTGACGTTCTTTCTAGTCTATTCCCCGCCCCTTTTCGTTCGGCGCAGTGGGTGAAGAGCACATGGCGGAGTTAGAGCAGGTGTGTGCTAATTATAGCAACGAGGAGGAGGAGGAGGAAAGTCCGGATCCGGACACATCCCGATCCAGAAGGAGACGTTTTAAGGCCACAAATATGTCCTTTGGGGAGATGTTGGAGATGGTCGACATCATGAAGAAGTCCGACTATGACGGAAAGTATGGGCCTTACCCCAACCCCAACATCAGAAAGGCAAAGATCATGGCGAAAGTGGTCAAAAGCCGTCACAAGAATTTCGGGGTACGAAGATCGAAAGATCAGCTCAGGAAGCGGTGGTCGGACCTGAAATTGAGAGAGCCAGAGCAGTACCGAAAGATCCGGAGAGTGCTGCAAAAAAGTAAGTAGTTGTGCTGTGTTCCTATTCTTTCTGTCTTTATTCCGTTCGTGCTGCTCCATATGCTTTTATTAATTGTAACGTTTAAAAGGGCAACTTTAATGTTCATGGGCCCATTATTCGTTCGTATCATACATTTTTCTTTCGGCCTCTAAAACATCATTGTTTAGGCCATATGCATTTTCCCACATTTTTTTTGGGCCTACTTGGATGCCAAATATTTGTTTGTGTAGATGGGTTTGTTACTAGAATGAAATGCAAACTAGATTCTGTGTAAGGAGAGGACACTGAGCAGCTGTTTTCACATCTGGACGCTGGAGCACTAGTGTGGGACACAAGAACACCATTTTTATTAGGGGGGCTACACAGGTGCTCCAGTGTATACTATAGGGGGGTCTCCATCTGTGAAGCTTGTACTAAACAGGTAAAGTATTGCAGCTTGACAAAGGCCAATAAAAAAAAGACATCTTGGAACTCGGCTAAAATTGACAATTGTACCCCACTTCCAAGCAATGTTTCCTATTTCTAGTTCTGCCATCAAATATCTGTGTGCTAATTATACCATTTTTGTTTTACATAGGGGAGAAAAGACTCGGAGGACACCCCTCATCCGAGGAGACCAGAGACCCCCCACCTATGGAAGAAGGTGAAATACCCCCAAACGAAGAAGAGCAGGAGGAAGAAGAAGATGTGGTGGAGATTGGCACCACAACAGGTGAGTGTCTGCGACCAGAGGCTCAGGTAAAAGAGATGGATGGTGGCAGATTTTTGATACCTGTTTTTGTTTGGTTTCTCTCTTTTTAGGTGATCGTGAGGTTGTGGATCCAGAACGCTTTACTTCAGAAAGTGCCCAGATCCTGATCGGGGAGATCATGGGGTGTAATCTCGAATTGCACAACATACAGCAAAAAATCAATGATGTTATTAAAAAAAAATAATAACATCATTGATGTTTTGGGGCGAATTTAAAACCCCACAAAATCTATTTTTGGGATTGTGGTCCAGTTTTTAAAATCTTTTTGCAATGTTTTGAAAAGCCAAATTTGGAGGATGCACACAGTGTGCCAACATGTGCTATCTGCCATCACGGGAGATCAATGGACGCGTTTTGGGGGTGCAACCCCTTCCTCAATTATAAAGTAGTGTTGAGGAAGGGCTTGCTCCCCCAAAACATGTCCCTTGATCCCCCCTGATGGCAGATAGCCCATGTTGACATTCGTAAATTGGTGTGCATCTTCCAAATTTGGCTTTTCCAGGGGTGATTTCCCCCCATCTGAACGCTATATCAAACCCAGTTCCTAAATACTGATGTCTAATATAGCCTTCAGGTTTTACCTAATGTGAACTTTGAAGTTCAAGTTTTTTGCCTTTCTTGTTGGTTTTACATAGGCCTGTTTTATCTGAAATGGACATTTCGATTTTTGATAATGCTACTGCAAAAATTGTTATACAACAAACATGTTGGTTTGTTTTAAAAACCTTTGGTAAATGCACATGTGATTGTGCAGGTATAAAAAGTGGCTTACTCAAGAATGTGTGGATTATTGTCTCAACACTACAATACAACACTTTTGGGGTGATGTAATTGCTGTTTTCTGCAAAAATGGGTGTTATTTCCTAAGGGCAAATCCTCTTTGCACTACAAGTGCAGTTTCAGTGCAGTTGCAAGTGCACTTGTAGTGAAATGTGTTTTTGCATTTAGGAAATAACAGCCAACAGTGCTTTGTATAAGGTTAGACAATCATGACATTTTCTGGACTCAACACATTTCTGTCAGGGTCAGCTAAAACAAACACAAGCAGTAAATGTCCACCAAGAATTTATTTATTTTTTTTATTATAAAAAGGCTTCACATATTGTCTGGCATATTGATAGCCCCCCTACCCGCAAAGAACTCAAGGTAGTGTAACCGGACATCACGGGCACTCAGGGAGGGCAAGCCAGGACGGCCACTTTCAAGCGCCGTCAGTGTGGTTTGATGTAGGATTCCGGCCTCAGGCCCAACTGAGCCAGCATAGTTGGCCGAATGTTTCCTTAAAAAGTTATGGAGAATACAGCACGCCAGTATAATATGGTTCAGTTTATACTCCGCCATATGGATGGGTGTCAGAAATAGTCGGAACCGGCTGGCCAGGATTCCAAATGTGTTCTCCACCACTCTTCGGGCTCTGGCCAGCCGGTAATTAAAAACCCTCTGTTCCGGGGTGAGGGTCCTCATCGGGAATGGCCGCATCAGTTGGTCCCCCAGCGCAAACGCTTCATCAGCAAAGAACACGAATGGGAGTCCTTCCACATTGTCCTCTGGAGCTGGCAAGTCCAAGCTGCCATTCTGGAGACACCTGTAGAACTCCGTCTGGGCGATGACTCCACCATCGGACATCCGGCCATTCTTCCCCACGTCCACATACAGGAACTCGTAATTAGCCGACACCACCGCCAACATCACTATACTATTAAACCCCTTGTAATTATAATAGTACGACCCCGAGTTGGGTGGTGGGACGATGTGGACGTGTTTCCCATCAATTGCCCCTCCGCAGTTAGGAAAGTCCCACCACTGGGCAAAGTGGGAGGCCACAGTCTGCCATTCCTGTGGCGTGGAAGGAAACTGTTGAGGAAGAAACAATAAACATTACTATTTTTTCACAGAAACATGGCAAGCTGATTAGACACATTCTGGGCCAACCTCCAAATAGCATTTAGTAAGGGGAATTTAACAAGGCCAAAGTATAAGGTACACCTATCATATTCCCCCCCCCCCCTCTCATGGGCCATTTCTAACATTATAGGGGGTGTGTGTAAATCTTGGACAGGTAACCCTCTTCACTTCATTGAGAGATGAATGCCTAAATAATGGGTATTACTTTGAACAGACCCTCCTTAGTTACACTATTGGCAGACCACTGGACAGGTAAGAAGTGTCATAATACAAAGATAAAAATACACACTGTACACATTTGAGGACATTTGGACATTCTGCTATTACCTATCAAGATAATAATAGGATACAAAAACTTTAAACAGTACAATTTGAAAGTATACAGGCAGGCCCTTGCACTACATGCTTTGGGGAATTCATCCATAAATCTGACCACAAAAGAGATGGGTATAGTGTGTATGGGTTTGGCAAAGTCAGCAGATAGATGATTGAGGATAGAGAATTGGAATCAGCTGACTTAGCAGTTGGGGGGAGGGAGGGTTACTAAAAATTACTTGGGGACACCACAAAAAAAAGCCTATGGCACTCTGCCTGAATTTAAATCAAAAATAACATTTCCAAACATTTTAGGAGGTGTTTGGGGTAAAGCACTACTATGGAGCTGATAAAATACATTGTTAAGTGACTACATGAGGTGAATATAGGGCAGGAGACACCATGCTGGGGAGGTTAGTGAAGGGCAAATATGTATGAAGGACATAAAATAATAATTACATAAAAATCCAGCATGCATGAGAACAAAGGGGACATACACAGCATATTCCAATCATGGTAATTAGGGAATGAGGAAAGAAATACAATATATTATCAAACATTCAATACAATAAAATGTGATATTAAAGGATAAAAATCTTACCTTCATATACTCCTTCTGCATGACCTGGATGATGGCAGAACAGGTCTCTGGGATGATGATACCCAGAGCCTGGGGGGAGATGCCTGTCGAGAACTTCAAGTCCTGCAGACTTCTCCCTGTGGCCAAATACCGCAGGGTAGCGACCAACCTCTGCTCCGAAGTGATGGCTTGCCTCATGCAGGTATCCTGCCTGCTGATATAGGGGGTCAGCGAAGCCAACAAACGGTGAAACACGGGGTCCGTCATCCTGAGAAAGTTCCTGAAATCATCAGGATTATTCTCACGGATCTCACGGAGCAAAGGCATATGACAGAACTGGTCACGCTGAAGCAACCAATTCTTGGTCCATGAACTCCTCCCCACCCTGTTCATGGACTGGACTTGTGTCAAGGTCAGGACCCCAACACCAAGCCCCCGCACAGCACGAACTCTACGAGGAGTACGCATACGAAACATGGCTAGAAAACGGTCGGCTGCTCAGAACGAAGTAACAGAACGCACTGAAGAACAGCAAGGCCTGTGAAGAGCGACCTGAAAACCAGTAACGAACGAACAAGAATACAATGACTACCTAAAGTCACGCGGAACTTGCTTGCACGCACTGAAGAGCAGATACAAACCCACAAGCACAAAATGAACGGCAGAAAACGATCTGAAAGCCACGAGTCTGAAAAAGCGCGAATCGTCTCTCACCAAACTTTTACTAACACGAGATTAGCAAAAGGAGCCCAAAGGGTGCCGCGCTTGGTTCTGAACCGGCCTTTTCTAGTCTCGTCGTACGTGACCGCGTGGTTGGCGTTCGGAAATTCCGACAACTTTGTGCGACCGTGTGTAGACAAAATAAGTTTGAGCCAACATCCGTCTGAAAAAATCCTAGGATTTTGTTGTGAGAATGTCCGAACAAAGTCCGACCGTGTGTACGTCCTATTAGAGAGTGAGAGTGGTAACAACAAATTTAACACAACAGTCACACCTGAGACCTTGTAACACTAACGACTCACATGACGCCTGGGAGGCAAAATGGCTAATTGGGCCCAATTTGGACATTTTCACTTAGAAGTGTACTCACTTCACTTGTTGACCGTGGTTTAGACATTAATGGCTGTGTGTTGAGTTATTTTGAGGGGACAGCACATTTACACTGTTATACAAGCTGTACACTCACTACTTTACATTGTAGCAAAGTGTCATTTCTTCAGTGTTGTCACATAAAAATATATAATAAAATATTTACCAAAATGTGAGGAGTGTACTCACTTTTGTGAAATACTGTAGCTGCTAGTTACATGGTGAATATCATAAAGAGCAATACTATTCTGAGGGTTTAATATTACTTTAACTGGCCTTTTAAAATTAAATATTGATTAGGACTACTAATTGCCATTAGTATGAGCCTTGCCTGGTGAAGAAATAACATGGCAGTGAAGACAAGAAGTTATCTTTCTAAATATGTCTAGTCTGTACTTGGAGATGAATAGGGCCCCTCTTCACAATGAAAAACAACATGTTCATATCATAGACACCGAGAAAGCTGAATGCATGATCTTTAAAACACTTTGGAGGATAACAAAAAATCTTTAAATGGGGAGGAGGAATCAAGGCAGAGTCTTAAAAGCACTAGTTTTTATACCAAGATGAAAACAGAATCACTGAAAACAAATCCATACAACTTTAAAAGGCACAAGGAAGGCTAAATGAAATTCCTTTTTGAAGAATGTGAGAGTGTATTGAGAAGGAGCACAAGGCCGGTAATTATGATTGCTCTGCAGTTTCATCTTTTTCTAAGGGTCTCATTTTCAGGCAGGAACAGAATGTTATGCTTTTATCTCTTAACTAAAGACTGAATTGCTTTGATGAAAGAATGAACATCTTGTTTTGCTTCTTTTTTTTTTTTGTTGGTCAAATGCATCCCAGGGCAGAGTACCATTGATTTTGTCCAGGTATAGTTTCAGAAAAATGTTTGCACTTGGATGCATCTTCACTTTCCAGTCCTTCATGTCCTTCTGATTAGCTTCAGCAGATAAAATGAATGCTACTTTGAGTGAATTCACGCTGTAAAAAAAGTCCCTGTGTCACATAATTCATAGCTGTCTGACATGGGGCTAAGCTAAAAAAATGTATTGTAAAATGTATTTTATTTGAAGAATCACACACACAAGAGCAGCTGTTGTATGAGGTTCCATATGTCAATGGACTTCCTGCAGAAGTAGTGTATCAGTCAATAGTAAGTGAATTTGAACATGCTTGGGACAAACATAGATCTATACTTGGCCAAAAAATAAAAAGAAAGAGACTAGGGGTCAGGTTGGATGGATCTCTTGGCCTTTTTCTGCTGTCACTCTTCTAGGATATGTCTAAATAGGGAAATGTGTTTATTAACTCCAGTAACACAGAACATTTTATAATATGCTAGTTACGAACAATTTTATTATTTTTTTTTTAAACACGGATGCCTAAATTAATTCTATGAATCTTTAAAATACATATAAACCCTAACAATGAACTTCTCCTATTTGCTCCTTTTGGACTAATAGCCTGGGTTCACACATGTGCGGTGCGAATTGAAGCTCAGGTTTCACTGGGAAGATAAAAATCAGTTGTTCAAAAGTTTCTCTGCGTTGTAGCTGCGGATCAGTGAGCGGGGGGGGGGGGGTGTAGTGAGGAGAAGGAGAAAATCCATGTTCAGAACGCAATGCATCTGCGAATCAGATGCGTTCCCATAGGTGATAATGGGCTTGTAATTCGCACCGCAATGCCCAAAAAACGCACACGAATTTTGTGCAATGCGCAGTGCGAATGCAACGCACATATGTGAACCAGATACATTCAAATGAATGTATTTTAAAATGCCCTGCGAATTGGATGCGGTGTAAGCCGCATCTAATTCGCATAGGTATGAACGGGGGCTAAAAAGGGTTTTGTTATATTTGCTATATAAGTGGGAAAACACCTGTTGATCATGCCCTTATCTAGTGCTATCCCAGATAGCAAAGATACAGTGGGGACAGAAAGTATTCAGACCCCCTTAAATTTTTCACTCTTTGTTATATTGCAGCCATTTGCTAAAATCATTTAAGTTCATTTTTTTCCTCATTAATGTACACACAGCACCCCATATTAACAGAAAAACACAGAATTGTTGACATTTTTGCTGATTTATTAAAAAAGAAAAACTGAAATATCACATGGTCCTAAGTATTCAGACCCTTTGCTCAGTATTTAGTAGAAGCACCATTTTGATCTAATACAGCCATGAGTCTTTCTGGGAAAGATGCAACAAGTTTTTCACACCTGGATTTGGGGATCCTTTGCCAATCCTCCTTGCAGATCCTCTCCAGTTCTGTTAGGTTGGATGGTAAACGTTGGTGGACAGCCATTTTAGGTTTTAAGGAACCTTAAGTGCAGCAGAAATGTTTTTGTAACCTTGGCCAGATCTGTGCCTTGCCACAATTCTGTCTCTGAGCTCTACAGGCAGTTGCTTTGACCTCATGATTCTCATTTTCTCTGACATGCACTGTGAGCTGTAAGGTCTTATATAGACAGGTGTGTGGCTTTCGTAATCAAGTCCAATCAGTATAATCAAACACAGCTGGACTCAAATGAAGGTGTAGAACCATTACAAGGATGATCAGAAGAAAAGGGCAGCACCTGAGTTAAATATATGAGTGTCACAGCAAAGGGTCTGAATACTTAGGACCATGTGATATTTCAGTTTTTCTTTTTTAATATATCTGAAAAAATGTCAACAATTCTGTGTTTTTCTGTCAATATGGGGTGCTGTGTGTACATTAATGAGGAAAAAAAATGAACTTAAATGATTTTAGCAAATGGCTGCAATATAACAAAGAGTGAAAAATGTAAGGGGGTCTGAAAACTTTTCGTCCCCACTGTAACTTGCCACAAATTTGTGGCAGTGCTGAATAGGGATGAGCCTGATGTTTGAGTCGAACGTAAGTTCGACCCAAACATCGTTTGTTCGCCCGTTTGCCAAACAGTGATCAATATGCGGCGTTCAAAGCAAATTAGAACGGAACGCCGTTAAAGTCTATGGGACACTAACATGAAATCCAAAAGTACTAATTTTAAAGAGTTATATGTAAGTTATTGCCATAAAAAGTGTTTGGGGACCCGGATTCTGCCCCAGGAAACATGTATCAATGCAAAAAAAAGTTTTAAAAATGGATGTTTTTTCAGGAGCAGTGATTTTAATAATGCTTAAAGTGAAACAATAAAAATGAAATATTCCTTTAAATATCGTGCCTGGAGGGTGTCCTTGGTATGCCTGTAAAGTAGCGCATTTCTCGTGTTTAGAACAATACCACAGCAAAATTACATTTCTAAAGGAAAAAATGTAATTTAAAACTACTCGCGGCTGTAATATATTGTCAGGTCCCGGCAATATAGTTAAAAATAATTGAAAAAAATGGCATGGGGGACCACCCCCCAGTCCATTACCAGGCCCTTTGAGTCTGAATATTAAGGGGAACCCCGCACCCAAATTTTTTTTTTTAATTTGCATGGGGGTCCCCCCAAAATCCATACCAGGCCCTTCAGGTCTGGCATGGATAGTAAGAGGAACCCTGCACCAAATTTTTTTTAAAAAGGTGTAGGGGGTCCCCCAAAATCCATACCAGACCCTTATCCGAGCATGCAACCTGGCAGGCCGCAGGAAAAGGGGGGGGCAAGAGACCCCCCTCCTGAACCATAACAGGCCACATGCCCTTAACATGGGGAGGATGCTTTGGGGTCCCCCCAAAACACCTTGTACCCATGTTGATGGGGACAAGGGCCTCATCCCCACAATCCTTGGTGGTAGTGGGGGTCTCTGGGCGGGGGGCTTATTGGAATCTGGAATCCCCCTTTAACAAGGGGACCCCCATATCCTGCCCCCCATGTGAATGGGTATCAGGTACCTGAAGGGCCTGGTATGGATTTTGGGGGACCCCCATGCAATTTTTTTTTACAATTTGGGTGCGGGTTCCCCTTAATATCCATACCAGACCCAAAGGGCCTGGTAATGGACTGGGGGGAAACCCATGCCGTTTTTTCAACGATTTTTATCTATATAGCTGGGACCCAACAGTACATAACAGCCGCGAGTAGTTTTAAATTTAATTTTTTCCTTTAGAAATGTAATTTTGCTGTGGTACTGTTCTAAACACAGGAAAAAAGCGCTACTTTACAGGCATACTAAGGAGACCCCCCAGGCACGATATTTAAAGTAATATTTCATTTTTATTGTTTCACTTTAAGCATTATTGAAATCACTGCTCCCGAAAAAACGTCTGTTTTTAAAAGTTTCTTTTTGCATTGATACATGTCTCCTGGGGCAGGATCCGGGTCCCCAAACACTTTTATAACTTGCATATAAGCCTTTAAAATTAGCACTTTTGATTTTTCATGTTCGTGTCCCATAAACTTTAACAGGGTTCACGTGTTCGTACAAATGTTTTGCCTGTTCGCAAGTTCTGGTACGAACCGAACCAGGGGGTCATCTCTAGTGCTGAATTCTGTTAACTTGTTGCACAACATTCTCACTGGCAAATTATATACTTGCAGAGCACTTGAAGCACAAGTTCTAGTTGACACTTTTCCAATTTGTAGCAAATTTGTGTGGCAAGTCTCTAGCAAGAGTGAGTAAAGTTGCAGTGGTGAGTCTACAGCAAGAGCTCTGCAAGGCTACAGCTTGAAAATTCAGCCACAGTGATCCCTATCCTGTGTCCAGTCTTATCTCAAGCAGTGTTATTAGCCCTGGTTTGTTTAGCTACATGGACTACAAAACAACCCCCAGAGTGAATATTGTTTTTATTAAAAAAAAAATCCTGTAAAAAAGGGAAAATGTAGCTACCACATCTATGGATTGGTAATCTGCAATATACAATCTTTGGCTTTAGATACATTTACATCTCAAAGAAAAGAGCAAGAAGTGGCCTTTTACTTTTGTGGTGAGTAGGGATGAGCCGAACAACCCCCCCCGGTTCGGTTCGCAACAGAACCTGCGAACGGACCGAAAATTCGCCCAAACTTTAGAACCCCCATTGAAGTCTATGGGGCTCGAACGTTCGAAATAAAAAGTGCTAATTTTAAAGGCTAATTTGCATGGTATTGTCCTAAAAAGGGTTTGGGGACCCGGGTCCTGCCCCAGGGGACATGTATCAATGCAAAAAAAAGTTTTAAAAACGGTCGTTTTTTTCGGGAGCAGTGATTTTAATGATGCTTAAAGTGAAAAAAAAAGTGAAATATTCCTTTAAATATCGTACCTGGGGGGTGTCTATAGTATGCCTGTAAAGTGGCGCGTGTTTCCCGTGCTTAGAACAGTCCCTGCACAAAATTACATTTTTAAAGGAATAAAAGTCATTTAAAACTGCTTGCGGCTTTAATGTAATGTCGGGTCCCGGCAATATGGATGAAAATCAGTGAGACAAACGGCATGGGTACCCCCCTCCCCCATTCCATTACCAGGCCCTTTGGGTCTTGTATGGATATTAAGGGGAACCCCGCACCCAAATTTAAAAAAGGAAAGGCGTGGGGCCCCCAAGCCCTATATACTCTGAACAGCAGTATACAGGCGGTGCAAACAAGACAGGGACTGTAGGTTTGTTGTTAAGTAAAATCTGTTTGTAATTTTGAACTGGTACATTTTTAAAGTGTAGCTCCAGCCAAAAAATCCATTTTAAGCTTTTTGGAAAACATAGGGAAGGGTTATTACCCCTGTGACATTTGTTTTGCTGTCTGTGCACCTCTTCAGAAGAGTTCACCTCACTTTCTGAATGAACATCTTGTTTTGCTTCTTTTTTTTTTTTTTTTTTTGGTCAAATGCATCCCAGGGCAGATAACCATTAATTTTGTCCAGGTATAGTTTCAGAAAAATGTTTGCACTTGGATGCATCTTCACTTTCCAGTCCTTCATGTCCTTCTGATTAGCTTCAGCAGATAAAATGAATGCTACTTTGAGTGAATTCACGCTGTAAAAAAAAGTCCCTGTGTCACATAATTCATAGCTGTCTGACATGGGGCTAAGCTAAAAAAATGTATTGTAAAATGTATTTTATTTGAAGAATCACACACACAAGAGCAGCTGTTGTATGAGGTTCCATATGTCAATGGACTTCCTGCAGAAGTAGTGTATCAGTCAATAGTAAGTGAATTTGAACATGCTTGGGACAAACATAGATCTATACTTGGCCAAAAAATAAAAAGAAAGAGACTAGGGGTCAGGTTGGATGGATCTCTTGGCCTTTTTCTGCTGTCACTCTTCTAGGATATGTCTAAATAGGGAAATGTGTTTATTAACTCCAGTAACACAGAACATTTTATAATATGCTAGTTACAAACAATTTTATTATTTTTTTTTTAAACACGGATGCCTAAATTAATTCTATGAATCTTTAAAATACATATAAACCCTAACAATGAACTTCTCCTATTTGCTCCTTTTGGACTAATAGCCTGGGTTCACACATGTGCGGTGCGAATTGAAGCTCAGGTTTCACTGGGAAGATAAAAATCAGTTGTTCAAAGGTTTCTCTGCGTTGTAGCTGCAGATCAGTGAGCAGGGGGGGGGGGTGTAGTGAGGAGAAGGAGAAAATCCATGTTCAGAACGCAATGCATCTGCGAATCAGATGCGTTCCCATAGGTGATAATGGGCTTGTAATTCGCACCGCAATGCCCAAAAAACGCACACGAATTTTGTGCAATGCGCAGTGCGAATGCAACGCACATATGTGAACCAGATACATTCAAATGAATGTATTTTAAAATGCCCTGCGAATTGGATGCGGTGTAAGCCGCATCTAATTCGCATAGGTGTGAACGGGGGCTAAAAAGGGTTTTGTTATATTTGCTATATAAGTGGCAAAACACCTGTTGATCATGCCCTTATCTAGTGCTATCCCAGATAGCAAAGATACAGTGGGGACAGAAAGTATTCAGACCCCCTTAAATTTTTCACTCTTTGTTATATTGCAGCCATTTGCTAAAATCATTTAAGTTCATTTTTTTCCTCATTAATGTACACACAGCACCCCATATTAACAGAAAAACACAGAATTGTTGAAATTTTTGCTGATTTATTAAAAAAGAAAAACTGAAATATCACATGGTCCTAAGTATTCAGACCCTTTGCTCAGTATTTAGTAGAAGCACCATTTTGATCTAATACAGCCATGAGTCTTTCTGGGAAAGATGCAACAAGTTTTTCACACCTGGATTTGGGGATCCTTTGCCATTCCTCCTTGCAGATCCTCTCCAGTTCTATTAGGTTGGATGGTAAACGTTGGTGGACAGCCATTTTAGGTTTTAAGGAACCTTAAGTGCAGCAGAAATGTTTTTGTAACCTTGGCCAGATCTGTGCCTTGCCACAATTCTGTCTCTGAGCTCTACAGGCAGTTGCTTTGACCTCATGATTCTCATTTTCTCTGACATGCACTGTGAGCTGTAAGGTCTTATATAGACAGGTGTGTGGCTTTCGTAATCAAGTCCAATCAGTATAATCAAACACAGCTGGACTCAAATGAAGGTGTAGAACCATTACAAGGATGATCAGAAGAAAAGGGCAGCACCTGAGTTAAATATATGAGTGTCACAGCAAAGGGTCTGAATACTTAGGACCATGTGATATTTCAGTTTTTCTTTTTTAATATATCTGAAAAAATGTCAACAATTCTGTGTTTTTCTGTCAATATGGGGTGCTGTGTGTACATTAATGAGGAAAAAAAATGAACTTAAATGATTTTAGCAAATGGCTGCAATATAACAAAGAGTGAAAAATGTAAGGGGGTCTGAATACTTTTCGTCCCCACTGTAACTTGCCACAAATTTGTGGCAGTGCTGAATAGGGATGAGCCTGATGTTTGAATCCAACGTAAGCTCGACCCAAACATCGTTTGTTCGCCCGTTTGCCAAACAGTGATCAATATGCGGCGTTCAAAGCAAATTAGAACGGAACGCCGTTAAAGTCTATGGGACACTAACATGAAATCCAAAAGTGCTAATTTTAAAGAGTTATATGTAAGTTATTGCCATAAAAAGTGTTTGGGGACCCGGATTCTGCCCCAGGGAACATGTATCAATGCAAAAAAAAGTTTTAAAAATGGATGTTTTTTCAGGAGCAGTGATTTTAATAATGCTTAAAGTGAAACAATAAAAATGAATGAAATATTCCTTTAAATATCGTGCCTGGAGGGTGTCCTTGGTATGCCTGTAAAGTAGCGCATTTCTCGTGTTTAGAACAATACCACAGCAAAATTACATTTCTAAAGGAAAAAATGTAATTTAAAACTACTCGCGGCTGTAATATATTGTCAGGTCCCGGCAATATAGTTAAAAATAATTGAAAAAAATGGCATGGGGGACCACCCCCCAGTCCATTACCAGGCCCTTTGAGTCTGGATATTAAGGGGAACCCCGCACCTAAAATTTTTTTTTAAATTTGCATGGGGGTCCCCCCAAAATCCATACCAGGCCCTTCAGGTCTGGCATGGATAGTAAGAGGAACCCTGCACCAATTTTTTTTTTAAAAAGGTGTAGGGGGTCCCCCAAAATCCATACCAGACCCTTATCCGAGCATGCAACCTGGCAGGCCGCAGGAAAAGGAGGGGGCAAGAGACCCCCCTCCTGAACCATAACAGGCCACATGCCCTCAACATGGGGAGGATGCTTTGGGGTCCCCCAAAACACCTTGTACCCATGTTGATGGGGACAAGGGCCTCATCCCCACAATCCTTGGTGGTAGTGGGGGTCTCTGGGCGGGGGGCTTATTGGAATCTGGAATCCCCCTTTAACAAGGGGACCCCCATATCCTGCCCCCCATGTGAATGGGTATCAGGTACCTGAAGGGCCTGGTATGGATTTTGGGGGACCCCCCATGCAATTTTTTTTTACAATTTGGGTGCGGGTTCCCCTTAATATCCATACCAGACCCAAAGGGCCTGGTAATGGACTGGGGGGGAACCCATGCCATTTTTTCAACGATTTTTATCTATATAGCTGGGACCCAACAGTACATAACAGCCGCGAGTAGTTTTAAATTTAATTTTTTCCTTTAGAAATGTAATTTTGCTGTGGTACTGTTCTAAACACGGGAAAAAAGCGCTACTTTACAGGCATACTAAGGAGACCCCCCAGGCACGATATTTAAAGTAATATTTCATTTTTATTGTTTCACTTTAAGCATTATTGAAATCACTGCTCCCGAAAAAACATCTGTTTTTAAAAGTTTCTTTTTGCATTGATACATGTCCCCTGGGGCAGGATCCGGGTCCTCAAACACTTTTATAACTTGCATATAAGCCTTTAAAATTAGCACTTTTGATTTTTCATGTTCGTGTCCCATAAACTTTAACAGGGTTCACGTGTGCGTACAAATGTTTTGCCTGTTCGCAAGTTCTGGTACGAACCGAACCAGGGGGTCATCCCTAGTGCTGAATTCTGTTAACTTGCTGCACAACATTCTCACTGGCAAATTATATACTTGCAGAGCACTTGAAGCACAAGTTCTAGTTGACACTTTTCCAATTTGTAGCAAATTTGTGTGGCAAGTCTCTAGCAAGAGTGAGTAAAGTTGCAGTGGTGAGTCTACAGCAAGAGCTCTGCAAGGCTACAGCTTGAAAATTCAGCCACAGTGATCCCTATCCTGTGTCCAGTCTTATCTCAAGCAGTGTTATTAGCCCTGGTTTGTTTAGCTACATGGACTACAAAACAACCCCCAGAGTGAATATTGTTTTTATTAAAAAAAAATCCTGTAAAAAAGGGAAAATGTAGCTACCACATCTATGGATTGGTAATCTGCAATATACAATCTTTGGCTTTAGATACATTTACATCTCAAAGAAAAGAGCAAGAAGTGGCCTTTTACTTTTGTGGTGAGTAGGGATGAGCCGAACAACCCCCCCGGTTCGGTTCGCAACAGAACCTGCGAACGGACCGAAAATTCGCCCAAACTTTAGAACCCCATTGAAGTCTATGGGACTCGAACGTTTGAAATAAAAAGTGCTAATTTTAAAGGCTAATTTGCATGGTATTGTCCTAAAAAGGGTTTGGGGACCCGGATCCTGCCCCAGGGGACATGTATCAATGCAAAAAAAAGTTTTAAAAACGGTCGTTTTTTTCGGGAGCAGTGATTTTAATGATGCTTAAAGTGAAAAAAAAAGTGAAATATTCCTTTAAATATCGTACCTGGGGGGGTGTCTATAGTATGCCTGTAAAGTGGCGCGTGTTTCCCGTGCTTAGAACAGTCCCTGCACAAAATTACATTTTTAAAGGAATAAAAGTCATTTAAAACTGCTTGCGGCTTTAATGTAATGTCGGGTCCCGGCAATATGGATGAAAATCAGTGAGACAAACGGCATGGGTACCCCCTCCCCCATTCCATTACCAGGCCCTTTGGGTCATGTATGGATATTAAGGGGAACCCCGCACCCAAATTTAAAAAAGGAAAGGCGTGGGGCCCCCAAGCCCTATATACTCTGAACAGCAGTATACAGGCGGTGCAAACAAGACAGGGACTGTAGGTTTGTTGTTAAGTAAAATCTGTTTGTAATTTTGAACTGGTACATTTTTAAAGTGTAGCTCCAGCCAAAAAATCCATTTTAAGCTTTTTGGAAAACATAGGGAAGGGTTATCACCCCTGTGACATTTGTTTTGCTGTCTGTGCACCTCTTCAGAAGAGTTCACCTCACTTTCTGTCCCAATGACAAATGTTTTTTGGCAATTTGGGGTTTTTAGTGAAACAAGGATTGTTGATAAAGCATCAGTGGAGAGGAGACATGTTTTTTCCATATTAACTCTTACAGGAGAGAATTTCCCTTCCTAGGGGTAGATTTCATCTCACTTCCTGTTGTCTCCTTCCGTTTGCAAGTAGGAGTTGTTTGTAAGTTTAATGTTTGAAAGTAAGGGCCTGCCCTATATACTCTGCAGAAATTGGGGCCTTAGGTGTTGGTGTTGCCACAACACTGTAAGCCCTCACAGTTACTCTGGTGGGCATAGGAACGAGCCCTGCTGTGATCAAGAATTGTAATTACATGCCTCTGTTGAACAGGGTCAGAAAAATTGGGCCTTTGGTGGTGGTGGTGGCGGTGCTGATGCCACAACACTGTAAGTCCTCACAGTTACTCTTGGTAGGAGCTGAAATGGGCCCTGCTGTGAAATATTAGATCAAAAATTGTAATTACATGCACCTGTTGAACAGGGGCAGAAAAATTGGGCCTTTGGTGGTGGTGGTGGTGGTGCCACAACACTGTAAGTCCTCACAGTTACTCTTGGGCGCAGAAACGGGCCCTGCTGTGAAATATTAGATCAAGAAGTGTAATTACATGTCCCTGTTAAACAGGGGTAGAAAAATTGGGCCTTAGGCACTGGTGCCACAACACTGCAACTCCACACAGATACTCTAGTTGGAGCACAGGAACGAGCCCTGCTGCAAAGTATTGCATCAAAAATTTTAATTACAAGCCCCTATTAAACAGGGGCTGAAAAATTGGGCCTTAGGCACTGGTGCTGGTGCCACAACACTGCAACCCCTCACAGATACTCTAGTTGGAGCGCAGGAACGAGCCCTGCTGCAAAGTATTGCATCAAAAATTGTAATTACATGCCCCTGTTAAACAGGGGCTGCATATTGGGCCTTAGGCACTGGTGCTGGTGCCACAACACTGCAACCTCTCACAAATACTCTAGTTGAGCGCAGCAACGAACCCTCCTTGCAAAATATTACATCAAAAATTGTAATTATAAGCCCCTGTGTAACAGGGGCTGAAAAATTGTGTCTTAGCCACTGGTGGCGGCGCCCAGAACCAAAAATATTCTTACAAGCTATCGGCATGATCATTGAGGAGGAAGAGGATAGTCACTCAGCATAACAGGATAGTCACTCAGCATCAGCATAGGCAGTCTTGAAGGGATCTGAAATTTCAAAAAAAATTATTCGGTTACATCAGCATCAGGTGCTTGGTAGCTGGTGGTGATCCAAGACTGATTCATTTTTATGAAGGTCAGTCGATCAACCGAGTCGGTGAACAGGCGCACCCTGTGATCAGTTACAAAGCCTCCAGCAGCACTGAATGTGCGTTCCGAAAGAACGCTGGATGCAGGACAGGCCAAAAGCTCAATTGCATACTGTGCAAGCTCTGGCCAGTGATCCATCCTCAAGACCCAGTAACCCAGAGGATTTTCTGTGGGAAAGGTGTCCAAGTCAGATCTTGCCCCTAGGTATTCCTGCACCATGTAAAACAGACACTGGCGATGGTTGCTGGAACCGATCATACCTTGGAGCTGTGGACTAAAAAATTGTCTGAACGCATCGGTCAGACGGCCACCTTATCCCCCGCTCCTTCTTTGACTGACCGAAGCCTCAGCAACACGTTGTCCAGGAACAGGAGTTTGTAACCTCCCAGTCTCTGGGAACGCGTTGCACAGACCTTTCTGCAAGGCCTCCCGAAGATGTTCCATCCTCTGCTCCCTCTGCGATGGCAAGATAACCGCAACTTTACCCTTGTAACGTGGATCAAGGAGGGTTGCCAGTAACAATCCTTCTCCTTGATACCACGAATACGAGGATCCTTCCGCAGGATTTGCAGGATCAGGGAGGCCATGCAGTGTAGGTTTGCTGAGGCAATCGGTCCGGAGTCCTCTGGGTCACTAAGGACGACATGATCCGCAGCCATCTCCTCCCAGCCAAGTACAAGTCCATGGGTTTCTTGGGACTGTAAATGATCCCTTGAAGACTGCTGCTGATGCTGAGTGGCAGGCTCCACCTCCATGCTGACACAATCCTCCTCCTCCTCTTCCTCTGTGTGATCGACGGGCACGCAGGAACACTGTCTGGTTAAAGGGGGCCTTGAGAACTAAGGAAGTCCTCCTCTTCCTGCCTCTGTTCTGCCTCAAGTGCCCTGTCCATTATTCCACGCAGTGTATGCTCCAACAGGGGACAGTGTCACTGATGCATGCACTGTCACTGCTCACCATCCTCGTGGCCTCCTCAAATGGTGACAGGACAGTGCATGCATCCCTGATCATGGCCCACTGGCATGGGGAAAAAAAAACAAGCTCCCCTGACCCTGTCCTGGTGCCATAGTCACACAGGTACTCATTGATGGCCCTCTGCTGCGTGTGCAGCCGCTGCAGCATGGCCAACGTTGAGTTCCACCTGGTGGGCATGTCACAGATTAGGCAGTTCTTGGGCAGGTTAAATTCCTTTTGGAGGTCAGCCAGCCGAGCACTGGCATTATATGACCGGCGGAAATGCACACAGACTTTCCTGGCCAGCCACAGGACATCCTGTAAGCCCGGCTACCTGCCCAAGAACCGCTGCACCATCAAGTTAAGGACATGAGCCAAATAGGGCACATGGGTCATTTGTCCCTGTTGAGGGTGCAGAGGAGGTTGGTGCCATTGTCGCAAACCACCACTCCTGGCTGAAGCTAGCGTGGTGTCAACCACCTCTGAGCCTGCCCCTGCAGAGCTGACAGAATCTCTGCCCCAGTGTGGCTCCTGTCCCTCAAGCACACCAGCTCAAGCACCGCATGACATCTTTTGACCTGCATACTTGCGTAGCCACTTGAACGCCTAGAGGAGGAAGCGGAGGGGGTGGAGGAGAGAGGTGTGTCAGAATCACCAGTAGTAGCATTTTGGAGGCGTGGTGGTGGAACAACCTCCAACACTACTGCACCTTGTCCTGCATCCTTCCCAGCTGCCAGAAGAGTCACCCAATGTGCCGTGAAAGATAGGTAACGCTCCCTGTCCATGCCTGCTGGACCATGAGTCAGCGTTAATATGCACCTTACCGCTGACCGCCCTGTCCAGCGAGGACAAGACATTGCCTTCCACATGCCGGTAGAGAGCCGGAATCGCCTTCTGTGAGAAAAAGTGGCGTTTGGGAACCTGCCATTGAGGAACCGCACATTCCACAAACTCACAGAAGGGGCAGAGTCTACCAACTGAAAAGGCAGCAGTTTAAGTTCTAGCAATTTAGCCGAGCTAGCATTCAACCACTGGGCATGTGGATCGCTGGGAGCAAACTTCTTTCGGCGGTGCAGCAGCTGGGGCTGGTACAATCTGATGTCAGTGTACCAATAGCTGATTGCCCGCAAGTACTTGGCTGTGACACACCTAATTCTACACCTTCATTCCTCTCATTGCAGGTCTCAGAGAGGACTGAAGATATAGTGGGGTTGGAGATCCCAGCTGATGAGGAGCAAGGAGAGGTCCTCTTTGTTCTTTGGTGTGGGTCTTTTAGGTACGCTTGCCAACGAACTGCATGGCAGGTCAACATATGTCTGTTCCAGCATGTGGTGCCCAAGCGGGTGATGTTTTGGCCACGCGCGATACGCTTGAGACATATGTTGCAAATAGCAGTGGTGGGATCTGATGCACTCGTCTCAAAAAAGGCCCACACCAAAGAACTTTTGGAATAACGCACAGAGACAGCTGTGCCCTGCACATGCGGAGCTCTGCAGTGTGATGCAGTCAGTGTGCTGCCCTTAAGCTTGCCCCTGGAGGGCATCCTGCCTCATTGGTGATGTGCCTCCTCCTCCTCCTCTCTCCTATCAGGCACGTGGAGTCAGTGACCTTATCATCCCCTCCCTCCTAATCACTGGATTAAAGCTGGCAGCATGCTGCAGCTGGGGGAACATGACTGCCAGATTGCTGTCCTTCTTGGGCACCCCCTCTGTCTGGGCTCATGTTACTGCCTTCCTCTAGCTAAGTACCATCATCAGAACCTTCAAAACGCTGGGCATCCTCCTGGAGCATGTACCCAACACTGTGGTCAAACAGTTCGGGGAACTCCTCAGGAGGACATGGTGGGGCTAGGGAAGGAGTGACTGATGCCATTGAGCCGAGGGAAGAGGCCGCGTTGGCAGCTGATTTGCCAGACAAAGTACCTGAGCCTGGGTGAGAGAGGATGAGGAGGATGAGGAGGATGAGGAGGATGAGGACGGCTTGGTTATCCACTCTACCAAGTCTTCTGCATGTTGCGGCTCAATGCGGCCAGCTGCTGAAAAAAAGGACAAGCGTGTCCCACGGCCACGTGCTGATGAGGATGCACCGTGTTCGTGACCAACACTGTTGCCTCTAGACACAGAGCCTGCTTGCCCTCTTTTATTGGCTTGTGATTGTCTGCCTCTCCTTTTTGGCCTTCCAGACATACTAATGGCCTGCACTGCAGTGAGATGTAGCTGCACAAAACTGGGATCTATATATATATATATATATATATATATATATATATATATATATACTGATTATACAGCAGCTAGCAGAATGCCTGCCTGTGGTATTAATAGGATAAGAAGAAGCACACCAGCACTTGTCTTTAGGTAGCTATAGGTGCAACTGTGCAGGGTACACAGTACACTAACTGGAAATACTTCAAGCTGCCTGCCTGTGGTATTAATAGGATCAGAAGAAGAACACAAGCACTTGTCTTCAGGTAGCTATACTGTCGGTGCAACTGTGCAGGTTACACAGTACACTAACTGTAAATATTTCAAGAGCCTGCCTGTGCTATTAATAGGATCAGAAGAAGCACACAAGCACTTGTCTTCAGGTAGCTATAGTTGCAACTGTGCAGGGTACACAGTACACTAACTGTAAATACTTCAAGAGCCCGCCTGTGCTATTAATAGGATCAGAAGTAGAACACAAACATTTGTCTTCAGGTAGCTATACTCAGGTGCAACTATGCAGGGTACGCAGTACACTAACTCTAAATACTTCAAGAGCCTGCCTGTGCTATTAATAGGATCAGAAGAAGAACACAACCACTTGTCTTCAGGTAGCTTTAATGTAGGTGCAACTGTGCAGGGTACACAGTACACTAACTGTAAATACTTCAAGAACCTGCCTGTGCTATTAAAAGGATCAGACGAAGCACACAAGCACTTGTCTTCAGGTAGCTATAGGTGCAACTGTGCAGGGTGCACAGTACACTAACTGTAAATACTTCAAGAGCCTGCCTGTGCTATTAATAGGATCAGAGGAAGAACACAAGCACTTGTCTTCAGGTAGCGATAGGTGCAACTGTGCAGGGTACACAGTACACTAACTGTAAATACTTCAAGAGCCTGCCTGTGCTATTAATAGGATCAGAAGAAGAACACAAGCACTTGTCTTCAGGTAGCTACACTGTAGGTGCAACTGTGCAGGGTACACAGTACACTAACTGTAAATACTGTAAAAACACCTGCCTGCCTCTCAGTATATTAGGAAGAAAATAACAGGAATGGATCTAGCTAAACTGAATACAGTATATATATATATATATATATATATATATATATATATATATATATATATATATACAACACCTGGGATGCATATATATACACAATACACTGTAAGTGCAGCTAACTGACTCGACCTGCCTACTCTATCTAACTTAAATCAAATGACACTGTCTGTCTATCTATCCCTCTCCGCCGCCGCAACACACTACACAAGGCCACCATGCAGGCGGCCTTATATAGTGTGGGGCATGTATTAAACCCCCTGAGCCATAATTGGACAAAGCCACCCTGGCTTTGGCCAATTACGGCTCTCTGTACACACGGCGCTGTGATTGGCCAAGCATGCGGGTCATAGTGCATGCTTGGCCAATCATCAGCCAGCAATGCACTGCAATGCCGCAGTGAATTATGGGCCGTGAAGCACCACTCGAAATTGGCGCAAACGGCCCATATCGTTCGCAATTCGATGAACGGTCGAACAGGTGATGTTCGAGTTGAACATGGGTTCGACTTGAACTCGAAGCTCATCCCTGGTGGTGAGGTACTCTCTGTTTTATCTGGTTCATAGTGTAGTAAGAAGTTGACATGCCATTGACATCAAGCAGACAGATGTTGTATTTCATAGATGGTTATGTGACATTGGGGGGGATTTACTAAAACAGGTGCACTCAGAATCTGGTGCAGCTGTGCATAGTAACCAATCAGCTTCTAACTTCAGCTTGTTCAGTTAAGCTTTGACAATAATACCTAGAAGCTGATTGGTTTCTATGCAGAGCTGCACCAGATTTTAGACTCCCCAGCTTTAGTAAATAACCCCCATTGAGTCCTTGTTATACAACTTACATTTCCAATGCACCATAATTAATAGGATGGCTGGCATCCCATAACTATGGGACTGGAGAGGTTACTATTTATGTCAAGACACTTACTGGCTGTTTGCAACACATTAAAAAATAAAACAAAACCTGAAAATATTGGGTAAAATAGCCATCATTGTGTTCTTATTTGTATATGAAATGCATATGTTCTCATTTGCAAACTGAAAACCTTTTTTTTATAGGCAAGCCACTAGACCAGTGGCCTGTATTTACATACTAATCACTAGTTTGGGAAACTGTTTTCTACTCTAGTGGCTCAAAAAAGGTCTGTTTTACTATACACAAGAACAACTTTAAATATTACCCACTAGATTGAAACAAGTGGTCTTCCATTTAAATGTAATGCAATGGGGCTGATTTATTAAAGGCAAATAGCCTGTTCACTTTGCCAGAATTGCATTTTGCCCAGAGTGAATGATGTGAAGTTCTGCTAGCTTTCATCATCCAATCAAAACCAAGCAAAATGCAGTTTTTGTAATCTGCCTTGTACATGATTGGGTATTCACATTCAGTAAGCTTTGGGGAAAATTCCCATTGCAAAATGAACTACCTATCTGCCTTTAGTAAATCCCCCCCAAGTACTATCTAACACGGGCACTGATTTCTCATAACAGTTCTTGTTCTTGACTTAAAGCAGAGTTGCAGACATTTTTGTGTTTATTAAAAGTCGGCAGTTACAAAAAGTGTGGCTGCTGACTTTTAATAAACAGCCACCCACCTGTCCCACAATCCAGCGGTGCACTCACCCATGCCGTTTTCACCCTGTGTCCTCTCTCTATGGCGCTGGCATCTTCACTATGGACAGGTTGCGGCTCCACAGTCGAGTGCCCACTGCGCATGTGCGAGTGGCGTTACAC